>NC_057714.1:98991998-99019762 GCF_004010195.1 Chiloscyllium plagiosum | reverse complement strand
TCACCCGAAGGTCCGTGGCTGAATGTCCTGGACCACTGAAGTGTTCCCCAACTGGGAGGGAACCCTCCTGTCTGTTGATTGTTGTGCGGTGCCCATTCATCCGTTGTCGTAGCCTTTGCTCGGTTTCCCCAATGTACCATGCCTCTGGGCATCCCTGCCTGCAACGTATAAGATAGACAATGTTGGCTGAGTCACATGAGTATCTGCCCTGTACAGGGTGGGAGGTGTTCCCACGCGTAATAGTGGTATCTATGTCCACAATCTGACATGTTTTGCATCGAGCCCTCCACAATCACCTGATGAAGGAGCGTCGCTCCGAAAGCTAGTGTGCTTCCAATTAAACCTGTTGGACTATAACCTGGTGTTGTGTGATTTTTAACTTTGTACACCCCAGTCCAACACCGGCATCTCCGAATCATCCCTTCAACTAGTACTCTCTGTCTCCTGTTGGTCAACCAGTTCTTTATCCACCTAGCTAGAACACCCTGCACACCATGTGACTACTTTCTCTATTAGTTTACCATGGGGAACCTTATCAAACACCTTACTAAAGTTCATGTATATGACATCAACAGCCCTTTCTTTATATATCAATTTGGTCACTTCCTCGAAGAACTCTATTAAGTTGGTATGGCACGATCTCCCCCGCACAAAACCACGTTGCCTATCAATGATAAGCCCATTCTTTTCTAAATATAAATAGATCCTATCCCTCAGTACCCTCTCCAGCAACTTTCCCACCACTGACATCAGGCTCACTGGTCTGTAGTTACCTGGAATATCCCTACTACCATCTTGTACAGGGGGGACAACATGAGCAACCTTCCAGTCCTCCGACACCTCACCTGTTTTTAAGGATGCCACAAAGATATCTGTCAGGGCCCCAGCTATTTCCTCTCTCGCCTCCCTCAGCAACCTGGGATAGATCCCATCCAGTCCTGGTGACTTGTCCACCTTAATAACCTCTAGCCTACCCAACACATCTTCCCTACTTATGCCAACGTAATCCAGACTAATCAAACTTCTATCTCTAATCTCAAGATTCATGTTCCTTTCCTAGTGAATACTGATGCAAAGTAATCATTCAGAATCTCACCCATTCTCTCATGTTTGACACATAGCCTTCCTTCATTATCCTTTAGTGGACCAATCCTTTCTCTAGTTACCCGCTTGCTTCTTATATAAGAATAAAATGTTTTGGGATTCGCCTTAATTCTGCTTGCTAAAGCTATTTCATGACCCCTTTTAGCCTGCTTGATTCCTCATTTAAGAATTGTCCTATTCTTTTGATATTCCTCCAGGGCCTGTTCTGTTCTTACCTGCCTAGACCTATGTATGCTTCCCTTTTCCTCTTGGCTAGTTGTACAATTTCTCCTGTCATCCACAGTTCACGAATCTTGCCCTTCCTATCCTTTGCCTTCAACAGGACATGCCTATCCTGCATTATCTTTAACCTATCTACGAAAGCCTCCCACATCTCAAATATGGGCTTCCCTTCAAATACCTGTTTCCAATCCACATTTCTGAGCTCCTGCCTAATTTTTGTATATTTGGCCTTGGCCCAGTTTAGTACTCTTCCTTTAGGACCACTCTCTTCTTTATCTACGAGTATTCTAAAACTTACAGAATTGTGGTCACTGTTCCCAACGAAATCCCCCATCGCAATGTCTACCACTTGTCCTGGCTCGTTCCCAGTAACAGGTCCAATATGGCCCCTTCCCTCATCGGACTATTGACATACTGCTCTAGAAAGCTCTCTCGTTTTTTACAAATTCTACTCTATCCAGACCTCTGACGCTAAGTGTATCCCAGTCAATGTTGGGAAAATTAAAATCTCCCATCACCACTACCCTATTGCCTCTACATCTTTCCATAATCTGTTTACCTATTTGTTCTTCTACCTCACACTCATTGTTGGGAGGCCTGTAATACAGCCCCAACAATGTAACTGCACCTTCTTATTTCTCAGCTCCACCCACAATGCCTCACTACTCACAGCTTCTGATTATTTCTGATTTCCAGTATCTGCAGTTTTTTTTATATAGATTTGTACTGGTATTAGTTACCTTTCCTGAAGATCATTACTGAACAAATGGGTTTTCACAGCAATTCAGCAACTTTCTTAGTTAGGTTTTCGTGAAGTTACCAGATTTTACAAATTAAATTATATGGTACTTTGAGGCAATTTGCCACTTCAGTAGTCAATTCTTTACTGTTTGATTTGTCTGTTGAGTGGTCACTGTGTACAGTTAGCCCAGGCTGGGTCTTGTTACTTGAGAAATTGAATTTAAACTGAAAGGACAAAGCTGGGAGCATGGGAGAGCAGATGTCTTAAAAGCAGTTGCAAATAAAACTCCTGTTACATGCATAACTGACATGTCAATTAGAATATTTCCAAGATCTAAACAACCACCACCACAAAACAAGCATTAATTTGGATGAAAATCTAGATACAATATAACATAGAACAAATGTAAACTTTCTCCCAGTTGTAAGCTTGGTTAAGGTGAAACAGAGGTCAGAAACGCCCTCAGGCCTCTTATGCTTATCCCTTGTTGTAGGATCAGTGGAAATCTCACTAACACACCTTACAATGGGTTAAAGTTAAATGGCATTTCTAGCCAAGATAATGAAAAATGTACTGAACATGTATGGAAATCAACAAATAAAAAATTCACAAATTGAGGGAAAAAAGCCATTTTGACCCAAGGACCAAATGTCTTCATGATCAGAAACTATCACCAAAGCCTTTGATTGCAATTGGCATGAAAATTATTTATATTGTTGGGCAAAAACAGAAAGTATAACCAGAGTGTTTTCTTAACTTAAGAATAATGGAAGCTGCCATCATTCAGACATATATGACATTAAAATTCCAGCAGCATATGTAGACTCTAAGACTCCAGATGCAGGATAGTTGGGGCTGAATCCAGGAATATTAAGTAGCATCACAGTAACTTAGAACACATTTCCTAAAGTAGCATTTAATCTAAATTCACCAGGGCAAATCTTCGGGTGATCTTGCTCCAAGCCAATTAGAACATTATCCACCATTTTTTTAAAATCAAACAATTTGGAACTTTTAGTGAAGCCAATGCAAAGGTCCAGAAAAGATTATTTTTCAGCAAGAATGGCTGAATATTAAAGATTATGAAAATGTCTCTATTAGATATTTGGGTTTAGGCAACTTATACTCAGCTTTAGAAATATACTTTCTTAATTCCAAAATAATTTCTCCTGAGGCAATGGTGCAGATGTTTCTGAATTACCTTGAGTAATGAGCTTCAGCAGAATTAACATCAGCAAGAGCTGGACTGTTTGATTCTGCTGCAGGATCTCAGGGAGGTATAAATACATGTGTTTATAATTCTCAGGTAAGATCTATTGAAGTGTAGATATCACATTCACAGCACACTAGCCTGGGATTTGGTTAGTTCTAATGCACATCACATGTAATTCTTGGATAGATAACTTAGAGTGATTTCAGAGTCACTTCATTCATATCATTTTGTCCTTCTTATTTGTGAAGTTCCCCAAGTGCAGGGAACCTGCTGACTGCAATGAGGTGAAAGTGAGGATTACAGATGCTCGAAGAGTGTAGTGCTGGAAAAGCACAGCCAGTCAGGCAGGATTCGAGGAGCAGGATAATCGATGTTTCAAGCATAAGCCCTTCATCAGGAATGAGGCTTGTGGTCCAAGAAAGCTGAGAGATAAATGGGAGAGGGTTGGGACTGGGGGAAAGATAGCTGGGAATGCGATAGGTAGATGTAGGTGGGGGAGAAGGTGATAGGTTGGAGAGGAGAGTGGAGCGGATAGGTGGGAAGGAGGATTGACATGGAGGACAGTTCAAGAGGGCGGTGCAGAGTTGGAGGGTTGGTTCTGGGATAAGGTGGGAGGAGGGGAAGTGAGGAAACTGGTGAAATTTGTTGTAAACCTGGTGTAATAATAAAGTTTATTTTTCTTAATGCCTAGTAATTTGACCAATTAAAACACATCTGGAATGCAATACCTTACACTTACCTTAAATAAGAAAAAGTTAGGGTCTAGACTACCTTCTTGATATGCTCTGAGGGAGTTGGTCATAGAGTCATACAGCATGGAACCAGACCCTTTGGTCCAACTAGTTGATGCCAATCATGTTCCCAAACTAAACTAATCCCATCTGCCGTATTTGGCCAATTACTGGTCAGCTAGCAATGCCCACATACCATGGATGAAACATATTTTGCATCTGGCACTTCCTCTGGTGGTTCATTCCACACACTAACACTGTCCGTGTAAAAAACATTGCCCCTCATGTCCTTTTTAAATCTTTCTCCCCTCACCTTAAGAATATGCCCCCTAATCTTGAAATCCCCCACTCTGGGGAAAAGACCTTTGCTATTTGTCTTATCTATGCCCTCATAATTTTATAAACCTCTATAAAGTCACTTCTCATGTTCCTGTGTAAAAAGTCTCAGTGTATCTACTCTCTCCTTATAACTCAAACCCTCCATTTCCAGCAACATGATGGTAAATCTTTTCTGAACCCTGTCCAGTTTAATAATATCCTTCCCATAAAAGGGCAACCAGAACTGGACACATTACTCGAGAAGAGGCCTCACCAACATCCTGTACAACCTCAACAGTCCCAACAACATTCAAAGGTCTGGTCTAACAACATGCATACATTTCGAGATGGTAGTGTAGCAATAATGTCATTGCACTAATAGTCTAGCACCTCAGACTACTGTTCTAGAGATGTGGATTCATATTCCACTTTGGCAGTTAGCAGTATTTAAATTTAGACAATAAAAATCTACATAGTGAGTTTTGAGAAGATTTGTAGCTCAGGTTGAGGTTTTGGATGTAGATTTGCTCACTGAGCTGGAAGGTTCATTTCCAGACGTTTCTTCACCCTGCTAGATAACATCTTCAATGGGCCTCAGGCGAAGCACTGCTGAAAATTCCTGCTTTCTATTTATTTACTTGGGTTTCTTTGGGTTGGTATCACTAGGACTCTGAAAGTCTCGAGGTGAAGGGTTTTTGGGCCAAATTGATAATGGCTGACAGAGACTGCCTCAGGCAGAAGGCTTTCAAGTTCTTTTTTAAACTTGTATAATGAAAGGGGGGTGGCCAGTTCTCCCAGCTCAGCTCTTCTCTGGTTTGGTTTTTTTTAACAATAGTCTGAAAGAAAGGCTGCTGGTCCCAAAGAAGCAGGTCCAGGCTGGTCCTCTTTCTCTGACATCTCTCCTGTAAGACCCTGTTTTGATTTTTCCTTTTATGCCAAGGGGTGTTTATGGGGATTGTTGCAAGTATTTGAAATAGCATCATTAAGTTGAGATAGTCTGTTGGATTTTCAGATAGGACAAGTTATTCGGTATTCTGTTTTCTGTTCTTTGTGTTTCATTCAGTAATCTTGAAAATAAATTCTGTTTTATTTAACACTAACTAGTTTGACCAGCTGGATCACTCCCTGAAAATCCACTTCACACTTGCTTAAAACAACTATCAAAGTTAGGATCTGGGCTACATTCTGGAAATGTTTTGAAGGGTCTGGATTGGTTCATAACATATGTGACCCACAGACTCTTAACTGCCCCCTGAAAAGCCACTCAATTCAAGAGCAAATAGGATTGGGTAAGACAAGCTGGCCTTGCTGTTAATGCCCACATCCTATAAAAGAATAAACACTTTTAAGGCTGGCAGCTTGGTCTGAGGGAGCTCAGAATCCCACTTCACTCAGCGGGCGTTCAGAGATCTGTTGCTGGTATCGATCGCTAAACATGCTGCAGGATAATACTACAGAGGGTACTCAGCAGGAACACTATGGAGACAGCCGCTCAGACACACTGATTGAAGGAATTTGTTAGATGGATATCTTCAATATGTGAGTGACAGAAAAACATTTCCAAGTTCCAAACCAATTTCTCAGACAACGTTACCCTTTGACTGTCTGTCACCCTTTACATGCTAGAATTGCGTTACACTTATCTAGCATTTCTGTTTCCACTATCTTGATGCACTTTTATTTAACCTGTTTAACTTTAAAGACACAGGTTAATGCTTTTGAAATTATTGTCCATGATGGAGCATAATGCTGTATTTCAAATGTTTATAAGAACCTTCGCACCAGTAGTGGTAATAGAATGGATGATGGCTTCCTGACCTTAGAATTAAGTTTTACTGTCACATGTACTCGAGTACAGGGATATAGGAGTACAGTGAAAAGTTTACAATGTCAGCATTCCCTGTGCCATATTAGGTACTAAGGTACCTAGCGACAAAATCGTAGGTACAAATTAGACAGCTAAAAAATAAATTAAAAGCTCAACATTACAGTTCTTCTTAGTAAAATAAATAAATACAGTTAAAAGTTCAACAGTTACAGTGCTTCTATAGCCATGGGCCGGTGGTCATTCTGCACTGGATTTTCCCCACAAGAGATTGCTCTCCCTTGCACTGGGCCACACCCCACAAGGACACACTTGTACCTGCACTGGACTGAGCTTGTCGGCCACGCCTCTGTCACCTGTTAAAGTGCCATGGGCCACAGCCACTGGCACACTCCAGACTCCGGACTCTGATGCTGTTGCTGCCATTGCCTCCAAGACTGTTCTCTGTCCAAAAGGTTAGTTAAAAAAAACTATACAACTACAACGAAGAGAAGAAAGGACGAGAAAAGTAGGGAAAAAAAAGAAACGAGGATGGAATGGACGAGCCCTGATCTCAAGAGTCCAGATGCTGTCTTCTCCGCTGTCGCCATCATTACCCATACATATTGCCCTCCACAGCTAATAATGGTTGTGAGAGGAATTGTGCAGGCAGTCAGTATTCGGAACTCTCTGACACAAATCCACCCACGAGAGAGGAATCCAGGATGAGGTATAGAGTATAGAAATAAAAGAAAGGGCTTCTTAAATGTGTTGCCCCAAATATGTGACTCTATATTGTTATTCCTTATACTGTCCCATATCATGATCTGGGATTTATGTAGGAAATAGATTTCTGATACTTTGACACACCACAGGCCTGTCCAATGTTCCCTCAATCCAGTGTCTCACTGTGCAATGCATGATCAAAACCTGCTGACCAGCATAGCTCCTCATTCATTCCAGTTTAGTACATGTGGCAGCTTGACTCTACTTTTGGCTAACACACCTAGCATTCCTGCCTCAGGCGACTGACTGTGTGGAGTTTGCACGTTCTCCCCGTGTCTGCGTGGGTTTCCTCCGGGTGCTCCGGTTTCCTCCCACAGTCCAAAGATGTGCAGGGTCAGGTGAATTGGCCATACTAAAATTGCCCGTAGTATTAGGTAAGGGGTAAATGTATGGGTGGGTTTCGCTTCGGCGGGTCGGTGTGGACTTGTTGGGACGAAGGGCCTGTTTCCACACTGTAATCTAATCTAATCTAATTAATCAGCCAAGGTTTTTATTCCTGATTCCCTATCTGTGTGGAAGCCCACCTGGAAAAACTTAGGGAAACACTATTGTTGCATTCTCCATTTCTTCAAGGCACACAATCTTCTGAACTCAGAGTGTTACCACTGAGCCATGCTGACACTTGAAATGTTGGGTACAGTCCATTTGTGATCACATGAAGTAAAGTTCCTGCACTTGCCATTTTTATAAAGTTGTTAACCTCTTTATGTTAACCTATATTAAATGGGGAGTATTGGAATGTAACACAAATGTATTGAGTGTTGATATACGAACTTAACCACACTGAATTTCAATCTTTACAAATCGCCACCAGACCAGGATCCTTTGCTGCTGCCAAGTGTGTGGGAAGTTTAAAGTGAAAACAGAAAGTGCTGGTGAAACTCAGCAGGTCTGGTAGCATCTGTGAAAAGAGAAACAGAGTTAATGTTTCGAGTCCGATGTCTCTTCTTCAGAACAATTCGCTTCAGTTTTCTCTCCAGCCTGTCTCAGGGCATCTATCCCAGACATTAGACATCAGGCCCAGACATCCTTGATTTAACTCATAGTCGTCTGTGAGAAAGCAGCCTGTCTGGGCCCTGCATACTTCTGATCCTCTACCTACATCCACACCGGGAAGAGAATTGTGTTTCTGAACTGCTCAAAGGAGAATTTTCTGACAGTGGGGTTTTGTAAGTGCCTCAATTTTAAATGCTTATACCCAGAAGTCCAAAGCAAGGTGTTTAATCCATTCAAATTCAAGGCATGACTGACCAGGCCATGACATGTGGGTATGGAATTTTTACCTGTACATCTCAGGCACTAAGTGATATGCACAGAAAGCAGCTCCTTTTTCTGTTATCATACCACTGGCACTTCGCTCAGGTAAAAGGGAGGAAATATTGTGAGCTTTCTCAATGAGCATGTCCCTTAAGAGTGGGGTCCACTACTGGACTGGCAATTTTAATTGCTTTGCTAAATTTTGAAAAGATAAAGAAGGGATTAAATGGACAAACATAGGCATTAAATAGGCAAATGTGAATATTTCAGCCCTTAAGTAGGCAGCAGAGAAGTGAACTGAAGAAGGGCTTATGCCCGAAACGTCGATTCTCCTGTTCCTTGGACGCTGCCTGACCTGCTGCGCTTTTCCAGCACCACACACTTGACTCTGATCCCCAGCATCTGCAGTGCTCACTTTCTCTGAGCAGAGACATGGTGGCAGAGAGATAGTAGTGTAGATGGTGCTGACAGTGCTGACCTGGTCAGGACCAACTGATGGGCACTCTTCAAGGTATTTCTTTCTTATTTTTTCCTTATTCTTAATTTATTAAAAATTGCACCATTTCATTGTGACAAATGAAAGATTTTTGCTGTGTTTTATTGCATTCTTACTGTAAAATACTCATGATAATAAAAACAAAATCAAATTTGAGTTAGATGTGGTTTCGTCACCAGAACCACATTCAGTCTTTTTTCTCAGCTTGAGTTATCTTAATTGGAACTCCCTTTCTCTCTCTCTTTCATAGAATTCGCTTAATTCTTTCCTTTCCTGGTCTCTTTTTTCTTTCCATTCCTAAAATTTCCTTTCTTCTTTTGTCTCTTGGGATTCTAATTCTAATCTCTCCTGCTCCAGTTTAATTTATCGGAGTCACTCCTCACTTCCACCTCAATGATTTGCAACATCGGTTTTGCAATTTCTGTTTTGGGTGGAACCCCACATCTAAGAGTCAAGCTACACTCTATAATTCTCCAAGAACAAAGTGTTGGGTTACTTCATTCTGCTGTGAGAAAGCATTACATTCAAATGTGAATATCTTAGCACCACTGACATTAGAGACTGAAGGAAATCCTTTTGCAGAACCAGCTTTTGAAGGAACAATTAATTTTCCCCACCCTATTTCTTTCTCTCACCTGGAGGAACCATTACAGTTCAACCCAATAATTGTTATGACCAGGTGAGGAGGAGGAATTTACTCTCCTCTTTATAATTCCCTCTTGTTCAATTGAATTTTTTTTCCCCCAAGCATTGAGCTATCGCACTTCATTTCAAACATAGTTTACTAGTAAGTGAAGGAACCAATTAAAAGCCTTGCTTGAGAGAAAGAAAAGGAATTTTATTGCCTACTAGCTCTGAGAAAAAAACAAACACAAACCAAAGACAAAACAAACACAAACACAGGTAATAAGTTTAAAGAGAGAGTATCTGTTACAGACATGGGGTCTAAAAGTTGAGTTAAGAAGTCTTTTCAGTCTTTAAGATTGTGATTATTAACCTGAGATCACAGGAAGTGTCCTCAGCAGTGGTAAAATCTGGAAGTATTTTTAAGTTCATGGTGAATGGTTGTTTTCTGAATTTGCTTTTTCACTTGGTGCTGGTTTGAAGATGTTGGGAGAAACAGGCAAAATGAGAGAGAGAGATTTTCAGTTCTTGCTTAAAGGATACCAAAGATAATTCTGGATAGGAGCGAGAGTAACAGGGTACTTGTTATGGGGGCTTTAACTTTCCAAATATTGACTAGAAATGCTATAGTTTAAGTACTTTGGATGGGTCAGTTTTTGTCCAATGTGTGCAGGATTGTTTCCTGACACAGTATGTAGACAAGCCAACAAGAGGCAAGATTTGGTACTGGGTAATGAACCTGGCCAGGCTTTAGATTTGGATGTAGGTGAGCACTTTGGTGATAGTGACCACAATTCAGTTATGTTTACTTTAGCGATGAAAAGGTATAGGTATATAACGCAGGGCAAGAGTTATTGCTGGGAGAAATTATGATGCAATTAGGCAAGATTGAGGATACATAGGATGGGGAAGGAAACTGCAGGGGATGGGCACAATTGAAATGTGGAGCTTGTTCAAGAAATAGCTACTGCGTCTCCTTGGTAAGTATGTATCTGTCAGGGAGGGATGAAGTGGTCGAGCGAGGGAACCATGGTTTACTAAAGATGTCGAATTTCTTGTCAAGAGGAAGATGGCAGCTTATGTTAGGATGAGACGCAAAGGGTCAGTTAGGGCGCTTGAGAGTTACAAGTTAGCCAGAAAGACCTAAAGAGAGAGCTAAGAAGAGCTGGAGGGAATATGAGAAGTCATTGGCAGATAGGATCAAGGAAAACCTTAAAGCTTTCTATAGGTATATCAGGAATAAAAGAATGACTAGAGAAAGATTCGGGCCAATCAACGTTAGTAGTGGGAAGTTGTGTGGAGTCAGAAGAGATAGGGAAATGAATATTTTCTTCAGTATTCACACTGGAAAAAGACAATGTTGTTAAGGAGAATACTGAGCTACAGGCTACTCGAGTAGATGGGATTGAGGTTCACAAGGAAGAGGTGTCAGCAATTCTGGAAAGTGTGAAAATAGATAAGCCTACTGGGCTGGATGGGATTTATCCTAGGATTCTCTGGAAAGCCAGGGAGGAGATTGCAGAGCCTTGGGCTTTGATCTTTATGTCGTCATTGTCTACAAGAATAGTGCCAGAAGACTGGAGGATAGTAAATGTTGTCCCCTTGTTCAGAGACAACCATGGTAATTATAGAACAGTTAGCCTCACTTCAGTTTTGGGTAAAGTGTTGGAAAAGGTTATAAGAGATAGAATTTATAATGATCTACAGAGGAATGAATAGATTAGGGGTAGTCACCATGGTTTTGTGAAGGTAGGTCGTGCCTCACAAACCTTATTGAGTTCTTTGAGAAGCTGACCAAACAGGTGGATGAAGGTAAAGCGGTTGATATGGTGTATATGGTTTTCAGTAAGGTGTTTTGATAACGTTCCCCATGGTAGGCTATTGCACAAAATACGGAGGCATGGGATTGAGGATGATTTAGTAGTTTGGATCAGAAATTAGCTAGCTGACAGAAGATAGAGGGTGGTGGTTGATGGGAAATATTCATCTTGGAGTTCAGTTACAAGGGGTGTACCGCAAGGATCTGTTTTGGGTCCCCTGCTGTTTGTCATTTTTATAAATGACCAAGATGATGGTAGAGAAGGATGGGTTAGTAAATTTGCAGATAACACTAAGGAGGTGGAGTTGTGGATAGTGTTGAAGGATGTTGTAGGTTATACAGGGACATAGATAAGCTGCAGAGCTGGGCTGAGAGGCGGCAAATGGGGTTTTCTGTGGAAAAGTGTGAGGTGATTGACATTGGAAGGAGCAATAGGAATACACAGTACTGGGCTAATGGTAAGATTCTTAGTAGTGTAGATGAGCAGAGAGATCTTGGTGTCCATGTACATACATCCCTGAAAGTTTCTACCCAGGTTGATAGGGTTGTTAAGAAGGCATACGGTGTGTGAGCTTTTATTGGTAGAGGGATTCGAGTTTCAGAGCCACAAGGTCATGATGCAGTTATACAAAGCCTTGGTGTGGCCAGCCTTGGAGTATTGTATACAGTTCTGGTCACTGCATTATAGAAAAGATGTGGAAGCGTTGGAAAGGGTTCAGAGGAGATTTACTAGGATGTTGGTATGGAAGGAAGGACTTATGAGGAAAGGCTGAGGGACTTGTGACTGTTTTATAGAGCCATAGAGATGTACAGCATAGAAACAGACCCTTCGGTCCAACCCATCCATGCTGACCAGATATCCCAACCCAATCTAGTCCCACCTTCCAGCACTTGGCCCATATCCTTCTAAACCCTTCCTATTCATGTACCCATCCAAATGCCTCTTAGATATTGCAATTGTATCAGCCTCCACCACTTCCTCTGGCAGCTCATTCCATATACGAACCACCCTCTGTCTGTAAAAGTTGCCCCTTAAGTCTCTTTTATATCTTTCCCCTCTCACCCAAAAACCTATGCCCTCTAGTTCTGGATTAGAGAGAAGAAGGTTGAGAGGTGACTTAATTGAGACATATACAATAATCAGAGGGTTACACAGGGTGGACAGTGAAAGCCTTTTTCCTCGGATGCTGATGGCTAGCATGAGGGGACATAGCTTTAAATTGAGGGGTGATAGATATAGGACAGATGTCAGAGGTAGTTTCTTTACTCAGAGAGTAGTAGGGGTGTGGAACTACTGCCTGCAGCAGTAGTAGACTTACCAACTTTAAGGGCATTTAAACAGTCAATGGATAGGCATATGGATGAGAATGGAATACAGTAAGTTAGATGAGCTTCAGATTGGTTCCACAGGTCGGTGTAACAGCGAGGGCCAAAAGGGTCTGTACTGCGCTGTAACGTTCTATAAGACCTCCAATACCTCCTCCAGCGGTCCCCAGAATCACAGATAGCAGTCTTTAGACAACTCATTTAACTCCATGTGATAGGAGGAAAGCGTTGCAGGCAATCATTAATGTAGAGGCTATGGGCCCTGACAATAATTTGGCAAAATTCTAAAGATTTAATAGTAAGTTCTTGAGGAGTGTTGCCGAATAAAGGGATCTATGGATGCAGGTCCCACCTATCTCCTTCCCACCTACCTTCCCCCCACATCCACCACCAACTCCTATGTCCGAAACGTTGATTTTCCTGCTCCTCGGATGCTGCCTGAGCTGCTGTGCTTTTCAAGTGCCACACTTTTTGACTCTGATTCTGCGGCCCTCACTTTCTCCTGGGTATATGAATAGGAAGAGTTTAGAGGGATGTGGGCCAAATGCTCACAAATGGGACTAGATTAATTTCGGATATTTCGTCAGCATGGACAAGTTGGACCAAAGGCCTGTTTCCATGCTGTACAACTCTGTGACTCAATGACTTGTGTTTCAGGACTTGCAGTTCCGCAAGGCAAGCTGTCCCAGTACAGTTACAGCACTAGCATCTACCCAACAATGTGGAAAATTGCCCAAATATGTCCTCTACATAAAAAACAGGACAAATCCAACCTAGCCAATTACCGCCCAATCAGTCTACTCTCGATCATCAGTAAAGTGATGGAAGGTGTCATCAAGCTATCAAGCAGCACCTGCTTAGCAACAACCTGCTCACTGACACCCAGTTTGGGTTCTACCAGGACCACACAGCTCCTGACCTCATTACAGCCTTGGCTCAAACATGGACAAACGAGCTGAATTCTAGAGGTGAGGTGAGAGTGACAGCCCTTAACATCAAGGCTGCATTTGACCAAATGTGGCATCACAGAGCCCTAGCAAAACTGGAATCAATAAGTATCGGGGGCAAACTCTCTTCTGGTTGGAGTCATACCTGACACATTGGAAGATGGACGTGGTTGTTGGAGGTGAGTCATCTCAGCTCCAAGGCATTTCTGCAGAGGTTCCTCAGGGTAGTGTCTTAGGCCCAACCATCTTCAGCTGCTTCATCAATGACCTTCCCTTCATCATAAGGTCTGAAGTGGGGATGTTTGCTGATGTTTGCACAATGTTCAGCACCATTCGCGACTCTTCACATACTGAAGCAATCCATGCTGACCTCAACAAGATATCGGCAACATCCAGCCTTGGGCTAACAAATGGCAAGTAAAATTTGTGCTACATAAATGCCAGGGTATGACCATCACTAATAAGAGACAATCTAACTACTGCTCCTTGATAGTCAATGGTAGTATCATCACTGAATACCCCACTATCAACATCCTGGGGATTATCATAGACAAGAATCTTCATTGGACTCATCACATAAACACAATGGCTACAACAGCATCACAGAGGCTAGGTATACTGAGGCAAGTAATTCAGTTCCTGACTCCCCAAAGCCTGTCCACCAACTACAAGGCACAAGTCAGGAGTGTGATGGAATACTCCCTACTTGCTTGGAGGGAAGCAGCCCCAACAACACTCAAGAAGCATGACACCATCCAGGACAAAGCAGCCCACTTGATTGGCACTGCATCCACAAGCATCCACTCCCTCCACCTACATCACTCAGTAGCAGCAATGTGTACTATCTACAAGATGTACTGTAGAAATTACCAAAGATCCTCAGACAGCACGTTCCAAACCCATGACCATTTCATCTAGAAGACAGGGGCAGCAGATATATGGGAATATTACCACCTGCAAGTTCTCCTCCAAAACATTTATCATCCTGACTTGAAAGTTCCTTCACTGTTGCTGGGTCAAAATCCTGGAATGCCCTCCCTAATGGCATTGTGAGTCAACCTACAACATGTGGACTGCAGCGATTCAAGAAGGCAGCTCACCACCACCTTCTCAAGGGCAGATAGGGATGTGGCCAGCCAGTGATGCCCACATCCCATGAATGAATGAAAAGAATCCACTTTTACTTTCTGTGTGCTACTGCTTAAAAGCAACTTTGTAATGTAGAACAATGTGTACACTAGAGTCTCACCCCATTGTTTTCCAAGCTAGCTCACAGTTCTCTCAGTCTGTGGAATTATCATACACCTGTGAATTAAAAAAGGGGATGGGAATGTTTGATGACACACAGCAGTCAGTTTTCAATGTCTTTCCATAAAGCTAATAATTTCAGTGCTGACACCTTAATTTATTAGTGTTCTGAAATGTGCCTCGATCTACGGCCATTTGATCATTGCAGCTATTTTAGGTCCTTGTTACGTCTTTTCTTTAAAACCATTTTATTCTCTCTAAGGCAACATGAATGGTATGAAACAATTTAAAATTAGATAAAACATAGTTCCCACTTTTTAAAGAGGCTGACTACCTCTCTGTCTCTCTGTGTCTCTTCGTCTCCGGCTCTGACTCTCTGTATCACTGTCTCTCTGTGTCTCTGCCTCACTGCCTTTCCATCTTGCTGTCTCTCTGTCTCCGCTACCTCTCCAGCTCTAACTCTCAGGAGTTTTCTCTCTGCTTGCGCAGCTCACCGCCTTTCCATATTGCCACATCTCCAGCTCATTGTTTCACTGGCTCAATGGGTCATCGCTGATTCTATTTCTCAAACTCTTGCTAGACTCACTTTGTGCCCCTTTACCCTCCTTCTCACCGAAACTGCTTGCTGCTACCCTCTCCTGAAGTGAAGACCGGCAAAATGAGCAACAAAAGCAAGGAAGAGTGGGTTTAGGCTGCAGAAAGGTGCAAGGCAGAGATGCAGCCAGAGGTTGAATTTGTGAGAGGGAAGGTTGGCAGCAACCACAAGGGTTAGGAACAGAGAGAAGGGCACCATAATGTTGCCAACCAGGTCATGTGACCCTGTGTCAGGAGTACCCACTGGTGTCAAAATAAAAGTCTTAACACTAAAGGTGAATACTTTGCTTGGAACCAAGTGGATCCTGTTGACTATGAGGTCCTTGTTTATGGTTGTTAACCTTGGCCAATCAGGGAGCCCTGGCTGACCAATATAACGAGGAGATTTAGAATCTCTTCAGTTTAGGGAACTGACTCTGTGCTGGCTGGATCACAGTTTGTGTGTTACTGCTTTTTTAGGGGGGAGAAACCTGATTCCTGAACTGGCTGAATTATATAGCCAGTTTGTTAACTGGTTGCCCTTTTATAGGGAACTGATGTCCAAACTGCCTGATTTGTGGGCAGCATGGTGGCACAGTGGTTAGCACTGCTGCCTCATAGCGCCAGAGACCCGGGTTCAATTCCCGCCTCAGGCGACTGACTGTGTGGAGTTTGCACGTTCTCCCCGTGTCTGCGTGGGTTTCCTCCGGGTGCTCCGGTTTCCTCCCACCATCCAAAGATGTGCAGGGTCAGGTGAATTGGCCATGCTAAATTGCCTGTAGTGTTAGGTAAGGGGTAAATGTAGGGGTATGGGTGGGTTTCGCTTCGGCGGGTCGGTGTGGACTTGTTGGGCCGAAGGGCCTGTTTCCACACTGTAATCTAACCTAAATCTACCCAATGTGTTTCAGTTCTCATTCGGGAACTGTTGTTTCAATGGCTGGTTACAGCCTGTGTGTTACTCTTTTCTGGATGTAGGTTTGCTCGCTGAGCTGGAAGGTTCATTTTCAGATGTTTCATTACCACGTAGGTAACATCTTCTGTGAACCTCCGAATGAAGCACTGGTGGTGTAGCTCACTTTCGATTTATATGTTAGTTTCCTTGGGTTGGTGATTCAATTTCCTGTGATGACATCATTTCCTATGGTGATGTCATTTCCTGTTCTTTTTCTCGGGGGTGGTAAATGGGATCCAAGCCAACCAGAACTCTATCAACAAACACATTGACTTGGATCCCATTTACCAACCCCTGAGAAAAAGAATAGGAAATGACATCACCATAGGAAATTACATCACCAATGCGAGGAAACCCAAACATATAAATAGAAAGCAGGCTACACCCACTCCAGTGCTTCATTCGGAGGCTCACTGATGATGTTACCTCGTATGGTAATGAAATGTCTGAAAATGAATCTTCCAGCTCAGCAAGCAAACCTACATCCAGAACCTCAACCTGAGCTACAAATTTTATCAAAACTTGTTACTCTTTTCTCTTTTTACTTTGAGAAAAGGACAATGTTGATTTTATGGCAGGGCTTAGCCCTTAAATTCTGGTTTTCTTTTTTTTTTGTACATGTCTTCACTTTTGGTTTTTGGTGTTTGGGATGTGCCCCTATGAGGAGATGCACCATTCCAGATGAGCTGGTCCTGTGGGTAAGCCTGGCCCTTTGTTCGTGGACTAGGCCTCTGGAAAGACTGAAAACCTGTGAGTGCAGGGAATTGAGCTTTTGCTGCAGCCTGGAGTTTGGGAGTGGATTCTGCCTTTGAGAGTGGACCAAACCCCTTTGAGTTAACTGCACCTTTACAATGTATTTTGTTCCTGAGAGTGGGCCAGTTTCTCTATGGATGGGCCAGGCGTTTATGGAGACTGAACACGTTGTGGGGTGCTGTGGAGTGTGCATTTGCTGCCTTCAGGAGTGGACTCTGCTCTTGGTTGTGGACTGTTTCTGGCAACGGACTTTGCAGAATGGAGTGGACTCTATTTCTGACAATGCACTTTGTCTACTGGAGTGGACTCCATTCTTGGAATGGACTCTCAGTTTCAAAGAGAACTGTTCATGATAATGATTGCTGGTGGGACGCGGGGTCTGTATTCTATGCACAGTTTCTTATCTAATTGGAGTGTCTTGTACGTATTTGTAATTGCTATTTTTGTGATGACTGAAAGTGGGGTTTGAGGTTTGTCCTCATTTCCCTGAAAACGTGTTGAACAGTAGGGCTTAGGGTCTCGTTTTTCTACTCCTCTCCCTTGTAAATTGCTGTTTCTATGTATACAGCTGTTAATGTTAATTGTTTGTAAACTGTACTGTTTAATAAAATATAACCACAGGATTTAGAATCTACTCAGTTCAGGGGACTGACTCCAAGCTGGAAGGTCACAACCAGTGTACTGTGCACAAGTAAATAAAGGGTGACTTGGTGACGGGATAGCAACCTCTGTGCAGTTATTCCAGTGAATACAGCCAACATTAAAGTGGATGCCTTAAAATGGGAAAACCTAAAATGGGACATAATGTATTCACTGTTAGTGTGGTATTTTTAGGTATGACAATCAGGGTGGGTAGTGGTCATGTGAGGAGGATGTGGTGAAGTTTAATCCACCACCAGCAACAACACTAAGCTTGTGGAAGTGACTCACCACCAGTTATAAACTCTGCCGACGTAACTTTCATTTCAAGAGAAATTGATAGGAGTGTGCAGTGGGCAATTGATTTACGACTGTGTTTTAATCTATTGTCAAATATGTATTTTACTGTCAATAAAGTCCTATTGGATTTGAACAATGTAAGTCTGTTTTTCGCTTTCTCTCTCATCACAGATGCTGCCAGACCTATTGAGTTTCTCTAGCATTCTGTTTGCTTCAGATACCGGCACCTGCAGTATTTTGCTTTGCTTTCTACCTTTGATACTTCATGTTTTCTTTAGAAAGTAATCTTCACTTGTTCTGCGTTGAATTCAATGGAAGTACAGTCAGGTCACAATAGAGAATAACAAAACAGCTGGTTATTCAGAGAGATAGATATATGATCCTCAGTGTTGGAAATCACATTCATGTTCATCTGTTGTTTCCAAAAACATAAGCAACAGACTTTGGGTTTTGTTAACAATGGCTGCTGATGTGTCAAGGGAGATGACTAGGAATGAAATGAAGATGTATATAATAAACCACAATTCTAAGCAATTGGATGTTTGTATGGGTGAGTGTAAGATCAGGTCTGTCAAATAAAGGCTCATTTTCAAATTCTGTATCTCCAGTGCCATCAGTCAATAAATTTTAGAAACTACAATATATACTTTAGAGCCATAGAGTTATACAGCACAGAAATAGACTGTCAGTTCAACTCATCCACGCCGACCAAATATCCGACATTAATCTAGCCCCATTTGCCAGCATTTGGCCCATATCCCTCTTAAACCCTTCCTATTCATATACCCCCACTCAGATGCTTTTCAAATTTAGTAATTGTACCAACCTCTACCATTTCCTCTGGCAGCTCATTCCATACACATGCCACCCCTTAGGTGAAAGATTTGCCCCTTAGGTCCTTTTTAAATCTTTCCCTTCTCATCTTAAATCTATGCCCTCTAGTTTTGGACTCCCCTGCCCTGGGAAAGAGATCTTTACTATCCACCCAATCCATGCCCTTCATGATTTTATAAATTCTTATAAGGTCACCCTTCAGCCTCTGATGCTCCAGGGAAAATAGCCCCAGCCTATTCAGCCTCTCCCTATAGCTCAAAACCTCCAATCCCAACAACGTCCTTGTAAGTCTTTTCTGCACCCTTTCAAGTTTAACAACATGTTCCCTATAGCATGGAGACCAGAATTGAATGCAGTATTCCAAACGTGGCCTCACCAATGTCCTGTACAGCTGCAATGTGACATCCCAAGTACTATAATCAATGCACTGACCAATAAAGATAAGCGTACCAAATGCCACCTTCACTATCCTGTCTACCTGTGGCTACACCTACAAAGAACTATGAATCCAGACTCCAAGGTCTCTTTGCTCAGTAGCACTCCTTAGGACTTTATCATTAAGTATCTGAGTCCTGTCTGGTTTGCCTTTCCAAAATCCAACACCTCCCATTTATCTAAATTAAATTCCATCTGCTGCTCCTCCATCCATCTAAGCAAGGTCCCGTTGTAGTCTGAGGTAGCCTTCTCCACTGTCCAGTACGCCATCAATTTTGGTGTCACCTGCAAACTTACTGACCAATACCTCCTGTATTCATACACATTCAATGAGAGAGAAAAGAGACAACTCTAAGCACAAACAATGCTTTTGAACAAGCACCAAAGAACAAACAGTGTACCAAAGGGATTTTATCTGAGAGTCGGAGTCAGACAGGCAAGTGGGGGGAGGAAGGATGGCCATCAAATATCAGCTGTTTGAAGCTCAGTTGATTTTAACTCCAATATCTAGGATGCCAGAAGGTTCCAAAAGGAAAGATCAGTAAACTTGCAAATGACAATAGTTCAGCAGAGGAGGTCAAAAGGATTAATTAAAAGGGAATACTACAATATGAGAATAAGCTTGTGGGTAACATACAGTCTGATTTTTAAAGCTCCTAGAGGTATTTAAAGAGAAAAAAAAATTGAAGTTATATGTAGGTCCCTTACAGCCGGACATAGGGGCCGTTATAATGGGGGACAAAGCGAAGGTAGACAAATTAAACACGTACTGGTGGCACAGTGGTTAGCACTACTGCCTCACAGCACCAGAGACCTGGGTTCAATTCCCGCCTCAGGTAACTATCTGTGTGGAGTTTGCACATACTCCCCGTGTCTGCGTGGGTTTCCACCAGGTACTCTGGTTTCCTCCCACAGTCCAAAGATGTGCAAGTTAGGTGAGTGTTAGGTGAAGGGGTAAATGTAGAGGAATGGGTCTGGGTGGGTCTCTCTTCAGAGGGTCAGTGTGGACTTGTTGGGCCGAAGGGCCTGTTTCCCCACTAAGTAATTAGATTAGATTAGGTTACTTACAGTGTGGAAACAGGCCCTTTGGCCCAACAAGTCCACACCGCCCCACCGAAGCGCAACCCACCCATTCCCCTACATTTACCCTTTACCTAACACTACAGGCAATTTAGCATGGCCAATTCACCTGACCTGCACATCTTTAGACTGTGGGAGGAAACCGGAGCACCTGGAGGAAACCCACGCAGACACGGGGAGAATGTGCAAACTCCACACAGTCAGTCGCCTGAGGCGGGAATTGAACCCGGATCTCAGGCGCTGCGAGGCAGCAGTGCTAACCACCGTGCCGCCCACTAATCTAATCTAATCTAATACTGTGGTTCTCTCCTCACAAACAACATCCCAAAAAATGTGAAAGGGAGGAGCTGAAGGAAACCAGTATTAGTAGGGAATGCTTTTGGTCAATAAATCCCCAGGGCCCAATAATCTACCTCCCAGATTAGTAAAGGAACAGGGCCAAGAGATAGTGGATGCATTAGAGGCCATTTTTAAAGATTCTATTGACTCCACAACTGACCCTATGGTTTGGAAGCTAACTAATGTAATCTCATATTTAAAAATGGAGGTAGAGAGAAAGCAGGGAATTATAGACCAGCTAACTAGACATTGGTAGTTGGAAAAGCTGCTAGAGCCAATTATAAAAGATTTAAAAATTCATTCATGGGATGTGGGCATTGCTGTCCAGGCCAGGATTTACTGTCTCTTTTTAATTGCTTAGAAGATAGTCAAGATGATGTAAATGTTCTTATTTGTATATTTACATTAACCTGTGTTATGAAGATATGGGTATACTGTACCTTTAAGAAAGTTAAAAGCCAGCAGTACTACCTGACAGCACCAAGTGTTCTGAATAAGACACAATGTAACCTTTTGGTCCAGCAGTGAGGGTAGCTGGTTGCCTGGAGACAAAAACAAATTTGAATTAGCCCAATCAGTTTAAATTATACCCCAAAAAATACCAAACTCCAATCAAGTTTGAATTTAATATATTGACAATATTAAAAACCAATGACACAATCCGATGCTTTGGGAGTATAAGACCAGGAACAATTGAACAGTTAGGAGAGAACGCCAATAGACCAACAGATATAGGCTACTAATCAGAACTCTGAGAGGTACCTGTCTAGAGAAGGAGTTTGCATAGAGAAAAGCATCAACACTGACCTGGAGAGCAAATCTACCAAGGAAGGTATGAAGAGAAGATTCAATCGCTGGCTGGTTTTGTAATTTGAATTTTTCGGTAAATCGTAATCGGGGGTTTATTGGACTAGAGTTATAGAAGGGAAAGTAAAAGATAGATTAGAGGAAGGAGTTGTAAATAGTTGCCAGTTAATTATTCTCTGTTATACTTTAAGAAATAAAGTAGTTAATTTTTACTTTAAATTGTTCTTGGCCTCTTTAATTTTCACAGATTACTGTATGGGATAAATTTTTCTATGTTGCTGGTTTAAATTAAGCAGGAGGGTTTACCCTGTGACGTAACAGTTTTTTTTTGATATTCACTAGTTTTAATTGTTAAACAACCATAATAGTTATAATCACTCAAAGGAAAAGGGCATTTGCAATGACACTGATTCCTTCATTTCACCTTTCCTTCTGGACAATCCCCCCAAACCGTTAAGTCACGGGGTAAACACTCCTGTTTAATGTAAAATGTTAAGTCACGGGGTAAACCCCTCCTTAATGTAAACCGTTACGTCACGGGGTAACCCCTCCTCCTTAATGTAAACTATCACGTCATAAGATAAAGCCTTCCTGCTTAATGTAAACCACAAACACAGAAAAGACTTACCCCGTGCAGTAATCTATGAAAATTTGAGAGACCAAGAACTATTTAAAGTAAAAGTTAACTACTTTATTTCTTAAAACATAACAGAGAATAACAACTATTTACAACTCCTTCCTTGAACCTATCTTTTATTTTCCCTTCTATAATACTATTCCAATAAAACCCCAATTCAGATTTACTGAAAAATTCGAATTTCAAAACCAGCCAGTGGTCAAATCTTCTCTTTATCTTCTTCTGTAGATTTGCTCTCCAGGTCGGTATTGATGTTTTTCTCTGTGCAAACCCTTTCTCTAGACAAGTACCTCTCGGAGAGTTCTGACTAGCAGCCTACATCTGTTGGTCTTTTGGCAGTTCTCTCCCAACTGTTCAATTTTTCCAAGTCTTATACTCCCAAAGCATTGTGTCATTGGCTATTAATATTATCAATACACTAAATTCAAACTTGATTGGCGTTTGGTTTTTTTGGGTGGGTGTATAATTTAAAATGATTGACCTAATTCAAATTTGTTAGCGAGTTTTGAGAAGATTTGTAGCTCAGGTTGAGGTTCTGGATGTAGATTTACTCGCTGAGCTGGAAGGTTCATTTTCAGATGTTTCATCACCATACTATGTAACATCTTCAGTGAGCCTCTGGATGAAGCACTGTTGATGATTCCTGCCTTCTATTTATGTGTTTGGGTTTCCTTGGGTTGGTGATGACATTTCCTTTGGTGATGTTATTTCCCGTTCTTTTTCTCAGGGGATGGTAAATGGGGTCGAAGTCAATGTGTTTGTTGATAGAGTTCTGGCTGGAATGCCATGCTTCTAGGAATTCTCTGCGTGTCTCTGTTTGGCTTGTCCTAAGATGGATGTGTTGTCCCAGTCGAAGTGGTGTCCTTCCTTATCTGTATGTAAGGATACTAGTGAGAGAGGGTCATGTCATTTTGTGGCTAGTTGGTGTCCATGTATCCTGGTGGCTAATTTCATGATGCTAAGGTGTCTGAGTAGTCTGCAGTCATTTCCAAGATGTCTTTGATATAGGGCAGAGTGGCTAGGGTTTCTGGATGTGTTTTGTCTGCTTGTTTGAGTTTGTTGCTGAGAAATGGGCGGACTGTATTTATTGGGTAGCCATTGTTTTTTAATACAGGTGTTTTTTTCTCTGCTCTGCGTAGTTCCTCTGTGCTGTAGTGTGTGGTGCAGACCCATAGTCTCGCTACCTGGAACACCAACTTACAGATCGGCCAAGGAACTACACCAAAGACTAAAACACTTAGTAGAAAACTCTCGCTGCTCCATCCACTCCATCCAAGAATACCTGAAGACACCAAGATAGAAGAGGATGAAATAATGGTCTCCTTCGATGTAACAGCCCTGTTCACATCAATCAACATCCATCTGGCCAAGCAAACACTGACTACACTATTAGAAGGACCAAACACCACCAACTTCATCAGCAAGGGCAGTATCGCCAAGCTAATTGACCCATGCCTTACCACCCACTTCACCTTCAACAACAAAACCTACAGACAAACCAACAGAACATCCATGGGATCTCCGATATCAGGGTTCTTAGCAGAGGCAGTCATGCAGAGACTCGAGCAAACAGCTCTGCCAACCATCCAACCCAAACTTTGGGTCCGCTTCGTGGATCACACCTTTGTCATCACTAAACGAAACAAATTAGAGGAAACCTTCAAGACTATCAATAATACCCTTACTGGCATAAAATTCACTAAAGAGGAGGAAAATAATAACAAACTACCATTCACAGTAAAGGCGAACAGCCAATGGGGAACTTCAAACCAGCATCTACAGGAAAACAACACATACGGACCAAATATTGAACTACAGAAACAATCGTTCCAACACCCACAAATGAAACTGCATCAGAAATTATTTCAACGAGCCATCACACACTGCAACACAGAGGAACCACGCAGAGCAGAGGAAAATCACCTGTACAGTTTATTCAAAAAGATTGGGTACCCAATGAACACAGTCTGCCGATGTCTCAGCAACAAATCCAAACAAGCAGACAAAACATGTCCAGAAACCCTAGCCACTCTCCCCTACATCAAAGACATCTTGGAAATGACCGCCAAACTACTCAGACCCCTTAGCATCATGGTAGCACATAAACCCACCAACACACTAAAACTGCAGCTAATGAACTTGAAAGACCCTATACAGACAACAAACAAAACTAATGTCATTTACAAAATATCGTGCAAGAACTGTAACAAACATTACATTTGACAAACAGGCAGAAAACTAGCCACCAGAATACATGAACACCAACTAGCCACAAAATGACATAACCCACTTTCACCAATATCATTACATACAGATAAGGAAGGACACTACTTCGATTGGGACAACACATGCATCCTAGGACAAGTGAAACAAAGACACGTACGAGAATTCCTAGAAGCATGGCATTCCAACCGGAACTCTATCATCAAACACATTGACTTCGACCCCATTTACCATCCTCTGAGAAAAAGAACAGGACACGACATCACCACAGGAAATGACATCACCAACCCAAAGAAACCCAAACATATAAATAGAAAGCAGAAATCATCAGCAGTGTTTTGTCAGAAGGCTCACTGAAGAAGTTACCTAGTATGGTGACGAAACATCTGAAAATGAACCTTCCAGCTCAGTGAGCAAACCTAATCCAAAATTCAAATTTGTTTTTGTTTCCAGGCAACCAACTACACTAACTGCTGGACCTAAAGGTTACATTATATCTTGTTCAGAACACTTGGTGCTCTCAGGTAGTTCTGCTAGCTTTTAACTTTCTTAAAGGTACAGTAAATCCACATCTTCATAACACCTGTTATACTGCAAATCAAGTCCCAGAAAATGGTCCCCATAACATACCTTCACATCCTTATCTGGAGAAGGGGACATTACTGTTCCTGCACCTAATTGTTAGCTCCTTTAAGGTTTTTGTGAAGCTCTATAGCTCGGGGTGTGGATGAGGTGGTTGGTTCGCTGGCCAAGCTGCTCGATTATCATGCAGACATTTCATTACCATCCTGGGTAACATCATCATGAAACGCTGTTGTTGTGTCCCACTTGGTTTTTATGTGGATCTGATCTGTTGGGGTGAGTATCACTTCAGGATCTTCTCTGTAGCAGTTTGGACACTGGGTCTATCTCGGTATTTGTTGATGGCCTTTTTTGGTTGAAAGCTAGCCTTCCAAAAATTCTCTGGTATGTCTGTGTTTGGCATTCAATATCATGGCTCCATTTACCTCCATTGGTATACCACTAATCAAGGAAACAGTCGCCACACCACTAGGATCCAGAAACAATGACTGCAAGCAACACCATCAGCTACTAGACTTATGCCTCACCACCAATTTTGTCTTCAATGGCCAGATATATCAACAAATCAATGGCACACCAATGGGCTCTCCCAGAAACAGTCATGCAGAGACTAGAAAACCCAATCGTACAACCGATCCAACCGAAACTATGGATACGATACGTGGATGACACATGTTGTCATCATCAAACATACAAAACTAGAGGAAACACACCACCTCATTAAGTGTACTCACTGGCATCAAGTTTACAAGAAAAAGAACAACAACCAACTCCCATTCCTAGATATCATGGCGGAACAGATGACCAATGGGAGATTTACAACCAACGTATACAGGAAGGCCGCCCACAAGGACCAGATCCTAAACTACAACAGCAACCACTCCAATGTCCCCAAACGGAGCTGTGTCAGGACGCTTTGCAAAGAGCCATGACACACTGCAACATACCAGAATTGCACAAGAAGAGGAAGAACACTTTAACAAGGGATACCTCATCAGCTTTGTCCGTTGATACCTGTCCAACAGACAATGCCAAGAAGACATTCTTCCTACCAACACACTAGCCACCCTACCCTATGTGAAGAACATATCAGAACTAACAACCAGGCTGTTACAACCACTAGGTATTATGGTAGTACACCAACCAATAGCCCCACTACGCCCACTACTTACCAGGATAAAGGACCCTATACCCACAGCGTGTAGGATCAATGCAATATACAAAATCCTTTGCAACAACTACAACAAGCACTACATCCCACAAACAGGAAGAATACGAGCCATCTGACTTTGTGAATACCAATTGGCAACTAAATGACATGATTCACTGTCCCTCATCTCCATACACATAGACCAAGAGGGCCATCAATTCGCCTATGACAACATAAGCATTCTAGGACAAGCCAATCAGAGAAAGACAAGAGAGCTCTTGGAAGCCTGGTTTTCTACCAAAAAGGCCAACAACAAACACAGAGATATACCCAGTATACAAACTGCTGCAGAGAGGACCTAGAAGTGGCATTACCCCAACAGACCAGACCCACATAAAAACCAAGCAGGATGGAACAACAGCTCTTTACTGAAGTCACACTGACAACATTACCCTGCATGGTCACGAAGAGTCTGTACAATAACCCAGCAGCTTGGCGAACTATCCAACTACCTGTTAGCTCCTTAATTTTCCATCTTCCTCTGGGATATGAAGTTACTTACTGTAGCCTCTAGTTAATCCTGTCAGCGCATAAGGCTACCCCTGCTCCTCTGCTCTATTCATGGATCATCACTGTGTTGATTTGGACCAAGTTCAGAAAAGATGCCAGGACGGTTGTCTGCACTTCATCAATACACCAGGACCAGCACTGACAGGATCTGAGGAGGCTGGTCATGATGTCCAACTCCCTTCATTTGAATCAAAATCGCAGGAGAGGTAGAACAAAACAAGTAAGCAAACAGGGAGATGGTAACCTGCTCCATCTGTGACACATTACAGGATATTTAAATGTAATTAAAATTGTCAACAGGACAACAGAAATTCCTGGCTTGCTTGCACACGAGCAAGTCTAAGTCTTAAACAAAAAGCTGGCAGGAATGTTCCTTGCAATTGTGTCTTCTAAATATCCTGAAAGCATTTCAGCAGTGACATCATTATTTTCAGGTTACAACACAAAAAGAAAAAAAAGCCAGAATATTTAAAGGCATTATAAAATTAGTGATGTGAAAATAATATGTGATACTAACTCTGATGAATAATTAAAGATCACAGCACAGAATAGGTCCATTTGGCCCATCATTTGTATGCTGCATCATTGTTAGCACAGTACATTATTAATTTTGTAGCCCTGCTATGTGAGCACATATCTTTTGCTTCAAAACATATCCTCTTTTCTCATCAAAATTGGAATAAATGCTGCCTTCGCCACTCTCTGTGACAATTGTTATATATTAGGACAATTAAGGTAACTGGTCCTCACCTTTCAACTAAAAGAACATTTTTTTGTTTTTTTGTCTAATAGATTTAAATTGACAACATCATTAACCTCACCTTTCAACTAAAAGAACATTTTTTTTCCTATTTCCCCCAAAAAGGTTCTGATTTTTTAAATGCAATCCTCATAAATCTTTTAAGCTTTCCCAGTATTTCAAGTCTCTTCTTGCATCTATAGTTAATTAGCCATGGTATCACCCTGGTGAAACTACATTATATCGGCCCTCTAGCTTTCTATAATGATTGAGCTTTTCTGAATTTGTATTAATTAATGCAATCTGGAAATTGAGAACAATCGTGCCCATTTCTTTAAATGATTTAATTTTCATGTGATTTGATGTTGTTTGGTGTGGTTCGACTGGGAGTACACTTACCTCTGAATCAGCAGGTTCTGGCTTCCAAGCTGAAAAATGTGTTGCTGGAAAAGCACAGCAGGTCAGGCAGCATCCAAGGAGCAGGAGAATCGACGTTTCGGGCATAAGCCCTTCT
>NC_057714.1:98965859-98990479 GCF_004010195.1 Chiloscyllium plagiosum | reverse complement strand
CTGAAGAAGGGCTTATGCCCGAAACGTCGATTCTCCTGCTCCTTGGATGCTGCCTGACCTGCCCTGCTTTTCCTGCAACATATTTTTCAGCTCTGATCTCCAGCATCTGCTGTCCTCACTTTCTCCTAGTTGGTTCTGGCTTCAAGCCTCACTCGAGCACTTGAGCAGAAAATCAAAGCTGTCACTTCAGTTCCAAACTGAGAAAGTGCTGCATCATCAATGGTGCCATTATCCAAATGAGATGTTAAACTGAAGCCCTAGCCACCCTTTCAGATGTATGCAAAATCTCTCATGGCACCATTTTGAAGAAGAAAAGGGAAATAATCCTTTGTGTCCACGTCAATCTGTTTTTCATATACAGGGAATCCTGGATTTACAAAGCAAAGAAAAATAAAAATATGGTGTTTATATTATTTGGAAACTTGAGTTCTAAACTCAAAGAGCCACATATAATTTTAAGTTTGATTTATATTTCTATTTTGACTGTTTCATTTCTGGGAGACGCAGTTTCAGTTTAAGTTTTGGAATTCTGAGTGGCGTTTAGTTGGCTGATCTTTTATACATACATTAATGCTGGTCTTTAAAACATGGAGCAGTTCACTGCAGTAGAAACAAAGTCAGAGGAGAAAAATCTGCTGTTGCTTAGCAACCAGGTATCCTATGATGCAAGGAGACAGAAAGAAAGAACCATCCAGAAAGCAAGGCAGAGCACAGATTTCTTTCAGAGAGATAAGTTCTCGAGCAGCGGCTGTGCAATTTCAAAATTGTCAGAACAGAATTGATTCAGAGAAGCTTGAAATTGGGAAGAGAAAATCCCCATGAGCAGTGGCCTCTGCAAGATGAATTTAAGGAACCCATGTTAAGAGCTAAGTGAGCTGTGTTAGCAGTAAGTTTAAATGTCTCAAAGAAACATTAAATAAAGAAATAGCGTTAAGTGAATGCAGAAATTTGCTGACAAAAAAAATCAAAGTTTCAACAACTGGACAAGAAACTTTACAATAGAACATAATTAGAAGCAGGATTAGGCATTTAAGCCACTTAAACCTACTCCAACATTTCATATAGTCTTGGCTGGTATCATTTAGCCACACAAGGACTGACAGACCCCATGACCAGCGCCATGGAATTTCTGAGATGGACAATCACATTTGTTAGCAAGTGTTTGCTGGTGATGATATTGGTTTACAGTTGGGAATGAGTGATGGTAAGAAGCAATGTTGCAATAGAAACATAGAAACTAGGAGCAGGAATAGACCATACAGTGCTTTAATTTGCTCCACCATTCAATATGACCACAGCTGATCCTCTAACTCTATTCCCCCATTCTCCCCATACCCCTTGGGCTTTTAAAAAATTTATTCACTTGACCTTTGTTCCGTAATATTTCGAGGAGACTATTTACCCACTTTTGTGAAGACAGAATCAAATTATGCATTCAAATCTTCTGCTATTTCTTTGATCCCCCATTATAATTTCCCCAGCTTCTGACTTTAAGGAACTACATTTGTTTCTGTTAATCATTTTCTCTTCACAGTTTCATAGATGTGTTTACAGTCAGTTCCTTGCAATTTTATTCTCCTATTGTAATTTCCCCTCTTGATGAAATGTTTTGTCCTCTTTTGCTGAGTTCTATTATGCTCCCAGTCCTCAGATTTCCTGTTTTTGCTCTGACAATTTTATATGTCTCATCTTTAGATCTAAAACCGTCTCTAATTTATTTTGTAAACTGTAATTGAACCACATTTCCTCTTTTATGGAATTCATGTACACATTCTTTAAATATGAACCATTGTCTATGCACCATCAATCCTTTTACTCAGGTTCCTTAATCCATCCTTGCCAATCCACTTCATACACTCCCAGTTCTGTTTATTTAGATTCAATGGACTTTATGGATCATTTGAAGTGTGACTATGCAGTGTACAATATTGGAGTATGAAATTAGGCACAGTTAACAACGTCGATTCTCCTGTTCCTTTGATGCTGCCTGACCTGCTGCGCTCTTCCAGCAACACATTTTTAAGCACGGTTAACAACACCAGACTTCAAACAGGAGTCTCTGGATATCAGCTGGGGACTGCTGGAGACCGTTGGTAATGTTTATCCCTGAAATGTCACAATGACAATCTGATCCACAAACTGCACGTCACATAAACACCAGGTGGTCAGGCAAGCACACTTCAGCAGCTGTGTACTCGGAATTAAAAGCTGCTTATCTGATAATCTGAAGCTTTAAGCACTGAATTCCCACTTTGTCATCAGTTATCTTGTTTGATCTGATTTAGTAGCTAATTGCCCTTTGTTTCAGGAAGAGACAATGTACGCGCTTCGCAATAATTTACACAAGGCACTTGAACACATGTCTTGATGTGTAATGACATCCCTGAGGACCACAAAGCGCAAGATAATTTGGGATGGTGAGTTCATCTATCCTGACTCATTCTTTCGTCCCTCTCCTACACAATCTAATTGTTCCTTAAATATATCCAGGACTTTAGGCTCTTCTCCTGAAGTCCATTGAAAACTATTAATCACTTGCTGCATGGTAAAGATCAGTCTCAAAATTATTTCATTAGTTTAAATATATATCCCTTTGCCCTACTCACCTTATTGTTCTGGATTTACGCTTTTCATTTCTGGTACTACCAAGTGAACATCTTGAAAGTCACGTCTCAGATTACCTCCCTTTCCAGTTAAAAATGTCCAAACACCACTAGCTTCTTTGAGAGGGCGTCACGGTGGCACAGTGGTTAGCACTGCTGCCTCACAGCGCCAGAGACCCGGGTTCAATTCCCTCCTCAGGCGACTCTGTGTGGAGTTTGCACGTTCTCCCCGTGTCTGCGTGGGTTTCCTCCGGGTGTTCCGGTTTCCTCCCACAGTCCAAAGATGTGCAGGTCAGGTGAATTGGCCATGCTAAATTGCCCGTAGTGTTAGGTAAGAGGTAAATGTATGGGTGGTTTGCACTTCGGCGGGTCGGTGTGGACTTGTTGGGCCAAAGGGCCTGTTTCCACACTGTAAAGTAAACTAATCTCGTAAAGTAATCTAATCTCCTTCCAACCAGCCATTGTAAAATCGATTAATGTTCAGGATAAATTCTGTTAATAGAGTCATAGAGTCAGAGCTATGTATAGTATAGAAACAGACCCTTCAGTCCAACTCATACATACCGACCAGACATCCTAAATTAATCTAATCCCATTTGCCAGCACATGGCCCATATCCCTCTAAACCCTTCCGATTCATATACCCATCCAGATGCCTTTTAAATGTTGCAATTGTACCAGCCTCCACCACTTCCTCTTGCAGCTCATTCCATACACGCACCACCCTCTGCGTGAAAAGTTGCCCCTTAGGTCTCTTTTATATCTTTCCCCTCTTACCCTAAACCTACACCCTCTAGTTCTGGACTCCCCCACCCCAGGGAAAGGACCTTGTCTATTTACCCTATCCATGCCCCTCATAATTTTATAAACCTCTATCAGGTCACCCCTCAACCTTCAACACTCCAGATAAAACAGCTCCAGCCGATTCAGCGTCTCCTTATACTCAAACCCTCCAATCCTGGCAACACCCTTGTCAATCTTTTCTAAACACTTTCAAGTTTCACAACATCCTTCCTATAGGAGGGAGACCAGTACTGCACACAATATTGCAAAGTGGCCTAACCAATGTCCCGTACAGCATCAACATGACCTCCCAACTCCTACACCCAATTCTCTGATCAATAAAGGAAAACCTTTTAAACGTCTTCTTCACCATCCTATCCACCTGTGACTCCACTTTCAAGAAACTATGAACCTGCACTCTGGAGTCCTGTGACCAGTGGTATGCCACAAGGATCCACTGCTTTTCATCATTTAAATAGACTATTTGGATATGACCATAGGAGGTATAGTTAGTAAGTTTGCAGATGACACCAAAATTGGAGGGGTAGTGGATAGTGAAGAAGGTTACCTGAGAGTACAGCAGGACCTTGAACAGATGGTCCAATGGGCCAAGGAGTAGGAGATAGAGTTTAATTTATTTAAATGTGAGGTGCTGTATTTTGGAAAGGCAAATCAGGGGAGGAACGATACACTTAATGGTAAAGTCCTGGGGAGTGTTCCTGAGCAAAAAGACCTATTTATGCAGAATTCCCAATAAAGTCAGAACTTTGACACTAGAGGTTGGCTTCATGTCTCTGCTCTGAGCTGCCTCCAGTGCCTGAACTGTAACACCTTGTATTTATATAGTGTTGGTTAATTCAGTCAAACCTAGTGAAGTATTTCACAGGAGCATTCTCAGGTGAAGTGCGGTGCCAAGCCATAGAGTGAGATACCATTTGGGCTTCTTTTTCCAGAGAGTTTCAGGATCTGAGATAACACTTCAATGGCCGGCATCCCATCGCCAACCACCTTTTACTTACAAATGCATAGCCTTTGACAATAGCATTGCCTCTTACTGAGTCAAACATTCCAGGTCTCAATATCCTGACATTCATCCTTTTATGTCAGACAGGCTCCCTGATGCACCAGATTAACAGCCCCAATCAGGGAACTCATATTCTTTGAGGTCCAGCTGGCTGACCATGTTATAAGACCCCAACACTGGGATGAAGAGGGAGTTCCTGAGTCCACACAGGGTGACACCAGGATCTGTAAGACAAGTTCATCGTTTAATGGCTGCCTGTAGGCGTACGGTTCAATTGAGGCATGTGAGTGGTCCCCTCATGCTTCTGGCCTTGTCACAGGGCTGACAGCTTTGACATTACCATTGAAATAGAGAACCACTGCTGCTGATGTATGCAGGAGTGCCGAGGATAGGAGAAGAAATTCCTTCAGAGGTCAGAAGGGATGACTGTTCCACCAACCCTGACCAGTGCTCCTTCTTTGCCACGTGAGGACTTATCTCCTGGGGCTGTCCCTGCAATGTCACCTCCAGTTAGCTGCTGGGTGCTGCCCTACCAGTTGCAAAATGTCTACTGGCCAATCATACACCCTTTCTTACCCAGCTCTGCTGCCTGTCTCTTTAGAGCAAATAGCCTCTTTACACCTAGTCCCAGCATTGGTCAGTTGCCCTAATGATGGCACTATGTAGAGATTAGATTACCTACAGTATGGAAACAGACCCTTCAGCCCAACACCGACCTCCCTGGAGAGTAACCCACCCAGACCCATTCCTCTACATTTACGCTAAACACTATGGACAATTTAGTACGGCCAATTAACCTAACCTGCACATCTTTGGATTGTGGGAGGAAACCAGAGCACCCGGAGGAAACCCACGCAGACACGGGGAGAATGTGCAAACTCCATACAGACAGTCGCCCGAGGAGGGAATCAAACCTGGGTCCCTGGCGCTGTGAGGCAGCAGTGCTAACCACTGAGCCACCGTGCCACCCGAGGATTTTCTGAACCAGATCCCCAACATTTCGTAGCCTGTACACTTCAGGTTGCTAAAATCCCGATCGTTACCACAAATGACCAAAGTTTGGTTAAAAGGTTGATTTTTAGAAGTGTCTTATAGGAGGAGAGAAGAGTAGAGAGAGATGGAGGGGATGAATTCCAGAACTTTCAAACTGAATGCACAGGTAGCAGAATTGGAAGGATAAAGAGGAGGGATATACAAGAGGCCGAATTAGAGGAGCCGGAGGAAATGACAGATAATGGGAGTTGTAAGATCATAGAGGAATTTGGAAGCAAGTGGATGCACAGGACAATTTATGAGCTTTGGACTGAGTCAGGTTTACAGAAGCTGGACAGAGGAGGTAAGAAGGGAGCAATGGAATTGTCTGCCATGTGTCTTGACGAATGGAATTGGATGCTGTTTGCAATATGCCTTAATGAGACCATTGTGCAGTTTGCCTTTTTTTATTCCTTTTCTTATCTCTATAGCCCACCATTCCAAAGGCTATGTTCTTTTGCTGTCGTCCATGAGATAGGCATGGTTAGCTCTGAGTCAGTGAATTCCACAGACTCACCACTCTGGGTGAAGAAATTTCTCCTCATCTCAGCCCTAAACGGTCTACCCTGGGCTTTTAGACTGTGATCCTTGGTTCTAGAATCAACTTGTTGAGAGCTGACCAATAAGCTCCTTGGTATCAACTGTGGTGCCCTGACCAATCATCAGTGGCAGTTAGCTTCTGGGTCTTCAAGATCATTGATCAAAGCCTATTCTTCAGACAATATTAAAGGTGCAAAGATAGTCTGATTCCTGTTGCTGTTTGTGTGGTATGTGTCCTGGGGAGATGCTAGCCCGTTTCCTTAACCCTTCTATATCTTCCAATTTCTTCCTTATAGGAGTGGGAGAGGGCTTACTGAATTGCATGATCATAATGAATGGCAGAGCAGGTTTGAGGGACTGAATGGCCTACTGCTGCTGTTATGTTTCTATTGTTGATTTGAGATAAGCTGAGCTTTCCTGACATTAGCCATGGCAAATTAGTCAACACCCACCGCTCCCACTCCAGATCTAATCTCAAATAGTAGCCCACCTGTCCAACAGTTATACCTGCATTCCATTGAAAGTATGCAATAGATTGCATTTATAGGCAGCAAAGAGTGGAGAGGATTAATAAGGAACTGAACCACCTTCAGCACTGCTGTGGTCCTGGAGAGGATTAATAAGGAACTGAACCACCTTCAGCACTGCTGTGGTCCCCAGTGAAGTGGATTCGATCAAAGGTGAGGAGTTGAGGCAACACAAGATAACAGGTCAAACAGCTAGTCAGATTTGACCCCAGGTAAGGCCACAGGCCTTGGAGTTATGGGTGTTGAGGAGGTGCCTGGAGGTATAAAGAGGAAAATCTGAGGTTACGTGAGCTGGGGAATGGGTAGAGTATTGAAGTGCCAGGGACAGAGGGAAGGAGATTTGGAATCCAAGGGGATGGAGGTGGAGGTGGGAATAGGCCTAATCCTGCTAAAGGCCTGGATAAAGAATACCATTGGTTTGTCCTTACCCAATATTTTAGGTTTGATTTTGAGGCTTAAATCTTGAAATATCTAATTGGTCCTTAGAAAGCTCACCTTGTTTGAGAATTTTTGTTTTAAAGATAAAGCATTTTTTTCAACCAGTACAGACAGGCTTGTTTAATTGGCTGACTCACTGAATGCCTGAATGCACAGCTTATATGGTTAAAGATTGTACTGATGTGCCTCTGAGTTACTATATTCCCTGTGGTGTCTCAAAGGTGTGTTTCAGTGAATAGTTTGAGTATTGATGCTTCTTTTAACTTTGATCCTTACATCTGTAGTGAACAATAATCAATTATAAGACTGAATGCACAGAGAAGGGATAAAGAATCAGCACCTTTTGATGTTTACACAGATATTTTTAAACTCAACTCTGGCTCTTTTCTAATATCCACAAATTAATTCAACTGAAATAACAACAACTGGAGTTAAATAGACAAACTGCTTTCCACATGCAACTAAGAATATGGAAATAGGTATCTCCTTGAACCTATTCTGCCATTTTGAAATTTTTAGAAAACCATTCACAGGATGTGAGCATCGTTGGCTGGCCAGCATTTATTGTCCATCTTTAGTTACCTTTAAGAAGGTAGTGGTGAGTTGCCTAATTAAACTTGTGCAGTCCATTTGCTGTAGGTACACCCACATTGCTGTTAGAGAGGGACTATTATGATTTTGACCTAGTGACAGTGAAACAGCACGGTGGCTCAGTGGTTAGCACTGCTGCCTTGCAACACTAGGGCCCCGGTTTCAATTCCAGCCTGGGGCAACTGTCTGTGTGGAGTTTGTACATTCTCCCCGTGTCTGCATGTGTTTCCTCCGGGTGCTCCAGTTTCCTCCCACACTCCAAAGATGTGTAGGTTAGGTGGATTGGCCCAAGTTAAATTGCCCATGGTGAAATTTGCATGAGTAGGGGAATGGGTCTGGGTGGGTTACTTTTCAGAGGGTCAGTGTGGACTTGTTGGATCGAAGGGCCTGTTTCCGCACTGTAGGGAATCTAATCATAATCATACCTTTCCAAGTCAGGATGGTGTGGCTTAGAGGGGAACGTATCTGCTACTCTTGTCCTTGTAGATGGTAGAGCTCACAGTTTTGGAATCTGCTGTGAAAGGAGCCTGGATGGGTTGCTACAGTGCATCTTGCAGATCATACATATTGCTGCCACTGTGCATCAGTGCTGAAGGGGAGACAAATGAAAGTGGGAGATGTCATACCAATTATGTGAGCTGATTTGTTCTGGATGGTGTCAAGCTTCTTGAGTATTATTGGAGCCGCACTCATAAGGGCAAATAGAGACGATTCCATCATGCTGCTAATTTGTGACTTGTAGTTGGTAGGCTGACTTTGGGGAATCAGGAAGAGTGTTATTTGCTGTGGTATTCGAGCTTGTGGTCTGCTCTTGCAGCCACACTATTTATGTGGCTAATCCAGTTATGTTTCTGGTCAATATTAACTCCAGGATATTGATTGTGGGTGAATTCAGTGATTGTAATGTCATTGAACATCATGGGGTGATAGTTTGATGAGTAAGATGGTGGATATCTTTTATATTTTCAAATATAATCTCTTTTGTAAAATCTAGTACAGTTTGCCTGCAATAGCATTTAACTTAAATTTACTGTTTTATGTTTTAACTCTCTCCCAGGCTTGGGTAGGGAAAACAAGGTACTTCTGGAGAACAGCTGAAATTAGTTAATTAATTAACTAACTGGCCTAAACTATTCTTTAAATATTAGACAGAAGATTCATTTGAACCTCACTTGTATAAATGAGAGATATTAACTGCATTCAGCACATAAAATGTCCAGGTGTCTACTCCTGTACTCCCCCTTTCAAACTGTACCCTTTGTTCAACATTGTCTCTCCTTGTTCCTCCTAGCAGATGTGCCAATTCATATTCCTCTGCATTAAATTTCTTTTCCAACAGCCTACGTTCTCTTGAAGTCAATAACAATCCTCTTCACTTTTACAATACCTCCAGACTTTGTGTCATTGTATTTGTCCCCTGTACAACCAAGTCAAGATCATTAATGGAAATTAAGAATGGAGAGGTCTTAGGACCAGATCCTTGGAAAATCCACTCTCTGCCTTACCCCAGCCAACAATCAATTCTCCACTAATAGTCATTCTCTATTTCCTGCTGCTCAGCCAGCACTGTAGATTTTTTTAATAACCTGTTCAATTTGGACTTGAGTGCAGACCTTCTGGCCCAGAGGTAGAGACACTACCACTGCACCGCAACAGCCAATGAAGCAGCATTATACGGCCGCCATCTATTTTCTTGAATAGCCTTCAACTTGCCTGACGAATTTTTGACATGGTTCTTTGTCAAACACTGTTGGAAGTCCAGATAGGTCATGTCAACCACATTAGCTCCTCAGTCCTTTTATAGTTACCTCTAAAAAGAACAATTAATTTGATTCAATATAAGTCATTTTTTTTAAAAACTGAGCTAGCTTCCTTCAACTAATCTACACATGTCCAAGTGACTATCAGTTTTGATCCAGAATATTGTTACTGAAGACTTTCGCAATCTTAAACAGATGGGTTTGTAGTTGCTGGATTTATCCATTTTTGACTGGGGCGAAAATATTTGCAGTCCTCTAGCCCTCTGTCACTGTTCCTGTGTCTAAGAAAGATGGGGAGATTATGCCTGGTACCTTCACAATGTCCATCTTTATATCCCTCAGAACCTACTGTTACATCCCATCAAGTCCTAATCATAATACCAACTTTATATACAGCCAGCCAATACAATACCTCCACTTTATTGATTTTTAGTCTGTCCAATATCACAACTGGCTCCTCTTGCACTCTGACAGCAGAAATACCTTCTTCTTGGTAAAGATAGATGTAAAGTCTTCATTCATTATTTCAGCCACATGTCTGTTTTTACACTGAGATCCTCTAAAATTCATTAGCTGGCCGCACATCTCCACTCACCAGCCTGTTATTGTTTCCATGCCTATGGAAAACTTCTGGATTCCATTAGTTTCCATTTTCTTCTGATATCCTATCTTTGACTCTTATTTCCTTTCTCACTTCCCCTCGGAATTTTCCATTTTCAGCCTGGTTCTCATCAGCCTCACATCTGTCCTACATATATTTCATTTTATTCCATTTCTCTTTCATCCTCATCTTGGAAGCTGTGACTTTTATTACACTGCCTTTCTTCTTTTTGGGCATGTATCTTGACAGAATCTAAACAATCCAGTCTTTAAAGGGCCCTCCCCCTCCATTGTTCCATCACAGTCTTTCCTGCCAGCCGTTCATCCCAATCTGTTCTCAACCCACTCTAATTAACCCTCCGAGGATTCATCATTTTTACTCTGGACTTCTACTTATCATTTTCCATCACTTATCTAAACCTTATAATACAATTAAAGTAAAAGCAATGTATAGCAGATGCTGGAAATCTAAAACAAACCCAATTTTTCATCAGAACTCCAAGTGACATCAGACTCGAACTGTATTCTCTCCACAGATACTGACAGACCTACTGAGTTTCGGCAACAATTTCTGTTTTTGTTTCAGAACTCAAGCATCTGCAGTTCCTTATTACATCAAGGAGCAGGACTCCTGAGCCAGACCTCATCTACTCCATCCATTTCTTTTCTATCTTTCTCTTTTTTTATGTTTTTTCTTCTTTTTTGTTTACCTCCCATCCTCGGTCGGTGTTGGCATTATCTGGGGTGAAAGATGGTGCAGATTCCCGGCCTCAGTGCGGACTCAACCTCCCGGCCTCAGTGTGGACCCGAGCTCCCGGCCTCAGCGTGGACCCGACCTCCCGGCCTCAGCGTGGACCCGAGCTCCCGGCCTCAGCGTGGACCCGACCTCCCGGCCTCAGCGTGGACCCGACCTCCCGGCCTCAGTGTGGACCCGACCTCCTGGTCTCAGTGTGGACCCGACCTCCCGGTCTCAGTGTGGACCCGACCTCCCGGTCTCAGCGTGGACCCGACCTCCCGGTCTCAGTGTGGACCCGACCTCCCAGCCTCAGTGTGGACCCGACCTTCCGGTCTCAGTGTGGACCCGACCTCCCGGCCTCAGTGTGGACTCAAAGCCTGGCCTCAGTGTGAACCCGAGCTCCCGGCCTCAGTGTGGACCCAATCTCCCGGCCTCAGCGTGGACCCAATCTCCCGGCCTCAGTGTGGACCCAATCTCCCGGCCTCAGTGCGGACCCGACCTCCTGGTCTCAGCATGGACCCGGCCTCGGCGTGGACCCCACCTCATGGCCTCAGTGTGGACCTGACCTTCCGGCCTCAGTGTGTACCCGAGCTCCCGGCCTCAGTGTGGACCCAATCTCTCGGCCTCAGTGCGGACCCGACCTCCCGGTCTCAGCGTGGACCCGGCCTCGGCGTGGACACCACTTCATGGCCTCAGTGTGGACCTGACCTCCCGGCCTCAGTGTGGACCCGAGCTCTCGGCCTCAGTGTGGACCCAATCTCCCGGCCTCAGTGCGGACCCGACCTCCCGGTCTCAGTGTGGACCCGGCCTCAGCGTGGACCCCACCTTATGGCCTCACTGTGGACCTGACTTCCCGGCCTCAGTGTGGACCCGAGCTCCCGGCCTCAGTGTGGACTCAATCTCCCGGCCTCAGCGTGGACCCAATCTCCCGGCCTCAGTGCGGACCCGACCGCCCGGTCTCAGCGTGGACCCGGCCTCGGCGTGGACCCCACCTCATGACCTCAGTGTGTACCCGACCTCCCAGCCTCAGTATGGACCCGACCTCCCGGCCTCAGCGTGGATCCCGACCTCCCGGCCTCAGTGTGGATCCCGACCTCCCGGCCTCAGTGTGGACCCCGACCTCCCGGCCTCAGCGTGGACCCCGACCTCCCGGCCTCAGCGTGGACCCCGACCTCCCGGCCTCAGTGTGGACCCGACCTCCCGTCCTCAGCGAGGACCCAATCTCCCGGCCTCAGTGTGGACCCGACCTCCCAGCCTCAGTGTGGACCCGACCTCCCGGCCTCAGTGTGGACCCCGACCTCCCGGCCTCAGTGTGGACCCGACCTCCCGTCCTCAGCGTGGACCCGATCTCCGGGCCTCAGTGTGGGCCCGACCTCCCAGCCTCAATGTGGACCCGACCTCCCAGCCTCAGTGTGGATCTGAACTCCTGACCTCAAGATAAAGCCTGGCATGGTCTGGGTTCGAGGGACTGTTATTCTGAACTCTTAATTCTTTATTTTCCTAATTTTTTTCCTGAAGTACTATGTACTTAAGATTTCTGTATCTAGGTACCTTGGTACTTCAGCTGGCGACTTGCAAACTTTTTACTGTAGTCACTTGCATAAATGTGACAATGAATCTAATTCTAATTATTTTATTTTCTTACAGCTTTGCAAGGTTGCAGCAAGGACACTGTGAAGAGGGAGGCACAGCATCCAGTTCACAGATAGAACCAGACTGCATCTCACAGCTGCTCAATTGGGCTCTGTGTGCTTGCTCACTTAACACCTACCTGCATGCTCACATCATCCCTGCCTTGCCTTGCCCTGCCTTGCTAGTTAGCACAGTCACATGGCCAGAGTGGACTGAGAGCTGATACTTTCACGTAAATCTGTCTCAGAATAGTGGGATGTATTCAAGAAGGAAATATGAAGAGTATAGGACCAACATGTTCCAATAAAGAAAACCGGTGTGATTGTCGAATCCTCTGGATATTGAGGGATATAGGCATTGGATTAAAAGCAAAGGGAGGTTTATGGCAGATATCACAGGCTCAGTGTAGCAGCAGTCCGAGAGGAGGATACATTGTGCAAGAGGGAACATGAAAACAAGATTAGGAGAGTTAAAAGGGGATGTGAAAGGAAACTAACAGGCAAAATAAAATAAACTCTTAAATTGTTTGGCAGTTACGCTAACAATAAAAAGGATAACGAGGTCAAGAGTACACGATTAAGAACCACCGTGGTAGTTTGAGGATGTAGATCGAGTTCTAAATGAATATTTTGTATCAGTATTTACTAGTGAGAGGGATGATAAAGGTTTGGAAATCAGAGAGAACTCTGTGATACAATTAAAGAAATTAGCATGGCCAGGGAGGAGGTTTTAAGTAGTCTGGAAAGCTTAAAAGCAAATAAATCACTAGGACTGGATGCGTTGTATCCCAGGCTGATGAGGGAGGCAAGGATGGAAATAATAAGGGCACTTGCAAAGATTTTTGATTCCTCTCTGGCCACAGGAGAAGTGCCAGAGGACTGGGGGCTAGCCATTGTAGTACCATTATACAAGAAGGGAGCAAGGGATAAAGCAGGAAACTACAGGCCAGTCAGCTTAGTCTTGGTGCTGGGGAAACTATTGAAAGCAAAGGACCTGAGAGACAGAATTCACCTGCATTTGAAGAGGTAGGGATAAATCAAGAACAGCCACCTTCAAACCTTGGCATTCTTGGCCATGGGCAACTCTCCATACCCCCCCATCTTATCCACCCATGTTTTACCTATTCCCGGCCTTACAAATACCATATTTCCCCCTTTCACAATTTCCAACCTCCCCACCAGCCTGCAGCCTTCAGAGTTATAGAGATGTACAGCATGGAAATAGATCCTTTGGTCCAACAGCCCATGCTGACCAGATATCCTAAATTAAGCAGGTCCCATTTGTCTAGTTTTGGGCCCATATCCTTCTAAGCCCTTCCTATTCATATACCCATCCAGATGCCTTTTAAATGTTATAATTGTACCAGCCTCCACCAGATCCATTGGCAGCTCCTTCCATTAACCAACCACTCTCTGCATGAAAAAGTTGCCCCTTAGGTCTCTTTTTCATCTTAAAACTGTGCCCTCTAGCTTTGGACTCCCCCAACTCCGGGAAAAGACCTTGGCTATTCATCCTACCCATGTCTGTTATGATTTTATAAAACTGTATCTAAGGTCATCTTTCAACTGCCGACACTCCAGGGAAAACAGCCCCAGCCTATTCAGCCTCTTCCTATCACTCAAACCCTCCAATTCCAGCAACATCCTTGTAAATCTTTCCTAAACCCTTTCAAGTTCACAACATCCTTCCTATACAGAGAGACAAGAATTGAATGCAATATTCCAAAAGTGGCCAAACCAATGCCCTATACAGCCACAACATGCCATTCTATACTCAATACTCTGACCAATAAAGGAAAGCATACCAAACACCTTCTTCATTATCCTATCTACCTGCAATTCCGCTTTCAAATAACTATGAACCTGCACTCCAGTGTCCCTTTGTTCAGCAATACTCCCCAGGACCTTACCATTAAGTGTTTAAATCCTATCCTGATTTGCCTTTCCAAAATACAGTACCTTACATTTATCTAAGTTAAACTCCATCTGTCACTCCTCAGCTGATCTGATCATGGTCCCGTTGTACTCTGAGATAACCTTGTTTACTGCCCGCTATACCACCAATTTTCATGTCATCCACAAACTTATTAACTCTTCCTCCCATATTCACATCCAAATCATTTATATAAAGGATGAAAAGCAGTGGAGCCAGCACCGATCCTTGTGGCACACCATTGGTCACAGGCCTTCAACCCGACGGTCGGAGGAGGAGAAACCACAACAACCCGACGGTCGGAGGAGGAGCGTCTTATCTTCCGACTGGGAACCCTCCAACCGCAGGGGATGAACTTGGACTTCACCAGTTTCTTCATCCCCCCTCCCCCCACCTTGTCTCAGCCGGATCCCTCCAGCCCGGCACCGCCTTCCTGACCTGCAGTCTTCTTCTTGACCTCTCCGCCTCCATCCTACTCCGACCTATCACCCTCACCTTGACCTCTTTCCACCTATCACATTTCCAACGCCCCTCCTCCAAGTCCCTCCTCCCTACCTTTTATCTTCTCCTGCTGAACACTCTCTGCTCATTCCTGAAGAAGGGCCTGTGCCCGAAACGTCGAATCTCCTGTTCCCTGGATGCTGCCTGACCTGCTGTGCTGTTCCAGCAATAAAGTTTCAACTTCAGTCTGAAAAACAACCCTCCACCAACACCCTCTATCTCCTACCCTCAAGTCAATTTTGTATCCAATTTTGCATGGACAGTTGGACCAAAGGGTCTCCTGGATCCCATGTGATCTTACCTTGCTAACCAGCCTACCATGTGGAACCTTGTCAAATACCTTGCTGAAATCCATATGGAACAGTATCCACTGCTCTGCCTTCATCAATCTTCTTTGTCACTTCTTCAAAAAAGGGAAAACAATCAAGTGCATGAGACACAATTTCCCACACACAAAGCCATGTTGACTATCCCTAAACAGTCCTTCCTTTCCAAATACATGTAGATCCTGTCCCTTGGAATCCCCTCCAACAACCTACTCTTAATCCTTAAGAATAGATTCCTAAATCTTCTCCCGGGGTCACATTTTGTCAGTTTATATTAAATTACAGAAGCTGTACCAAATCACAACAACTTTATAATCTCTGTATTGTAACAGCAAGTGGGCAAGATTGGAGGAGTGACAGTGATCGCAGAGGGTTTTACATATGGAGGGAGTTCAGAGATAGAGGGATAGAAAAATGAAGTCATTTGAAAACAAGAATATTAAAATTTAGGCATTATCAAATCAGGAATCAATGTTGGTAACAATTGTAATGGTTGAGTGTTTCAGCAGCAGCTGAGTTGTGGCAGGATCAGAGAATGTGAGAATATTGTTTGGAAAAACTAGTCAAAACCTGGGGCCTGGTATTAGCCAGTTGGCATTAGATTTAAGGCGATGGGATTTTAACTCATTTTAAGGTCTGTTGCTTCATATGGGCCCATACCGTGCAGATGGGTATTGAACAAGGTCACTCTGTAATTCTTTATCAATGTACAATTTCCTGTCTCTCGCTTTGTAAAATTGGAAGGTTAGCCATCTCTGATGAATGAAAGTTGCTGACTGACCTGACTAGATTTTGAATGTCGTCTCGCAGACATTCGGGAAATGTGGAGTTTGTGTTTGCTTCAAAGGTTTTCACCAGCCTCTCTCCCTCACCTCTTGACCAAGTTTCTCACACGGTTAGGTCATCCCTCCCCCAGATACCACCATTTCCTCTGTTTCTAAACAGCAGGCTATCAAAACCTCCCACGGTGGGTGGCACAGTGTCTTGGCGGTTAGCACTACTGCCTCATGCGCCAGGGACCCAGGTTCAATTCCATCCTTGCGTGACTGTCTACATGGAGCTTACATGCTCTCCTTGTGTTTGTGTGGGTTTCCCCGGGAGCTCCGGTTTCCTCCCAAAATCCAAGTTAGGTCGACTGGCCCTGCTAAATTGCCTGTAGTGTCCAGAGGTGGGTGGGTTAGTCATGGGAAATGCAGGATTACAAGGATGGAGTGGGTATGGATGGGACGTTATTTGTAGGATTGGTTTGCACTGAATGGCCTGCTTCCACACTGTAGGGATTTAATGATTGTGATCATAATATGCCACTTTTTTGTGCCTATTGAGTCAACGTAATTATAACTTAGAATGAGTGATAAAATGGCCAGCCTGAGCTAAATTAACTTGAGCTTCTTTTTTCAGGTTCAAGGAACTGCCAGCTGTGAAGTAGAGTGAAGTTTTCCAGCCAAAAAGCCAACTACATTATTTTTGCTACAAAATACAGCATTTCCCAGGAATTCTGTGACCTTTGATTCCACCAGGAAATCTTGTGTTATGGTTCCATTTGGAAGTAACATGTGTCATTTCACAATGATGCCCATTTTCCTGATCAGGGAACCTGGCTACAGGTTCATGCCATTCACATGGGGTCACTTCCGATCTTTGTAAACTTTGCAATGCCATTCCAATAATAGAATGAAACTACGGTGTCTCCATTATTTATTAGATTAGATCCCCTACAGTGTGGAAATAGGCCCTTCAGCCCAACATGTCCACACCGACCCGCCGAAGAGCAACCCACCTAGACCCATTCTCCTACATTTACCCTGACTAATGCACCAGAGTAAACAAATTTCTATCTCTAATCTCAGCATTTATCACCTCCCGTTCCGCAGTGAACACTGATGCAAAGTAATCATTCAGAATCTCACCCATTTTCTCAGGTTTGACACACAACCTTCCTTCCTTATCCTTTAGTGGACCAACCCTTTCTCTAGTTACCCTCTTGCTTCTTATATATGAATAAAAGTCCTTGGGATTCTCCTTAATTCTGCTCGCTAAAGCTATTTCATAACCCCTTTTATTCCGCTTGATTCCTTGTTTAAGATTGGTCCTACTCTCCTGATATTCCTCCAAGGCCCGTTCTGTTCTTAGCTGCCCAGACCTAACGCTAGTTTCCCTTTTCCTCTTGGCTAGTCACACAAAATCTCCTGTCATCCACAGTTCATGAATCTTGCCCTTCCTATCTCTTGTTTTCAAAGGGATATGCCTACCCTGCAATATCTTCAACCTATCTTTGAAAGCTTCCCATATATCAAATGTGGACTTACCTTCAAATAGCTGCTCCCAATCCACATTTCCCAGATCCTGCCGAATTTTGATATAATTGGCTGGTTAGTACTCTTGCCTTAGGACCGCTCTCATCTTTGTCTCTGAGTAGTCTAAAACATACAGAATTGTGGTCACTATTTCCAAAGAAATCCCCCACTGCAACTTCTACCACCTGACCTGACTCATTCCCCAACACCAGGTCCAAGATAGCCCCTTCCCGTCGGACTATTGACATACTGCTCTAGAAAACTTTCCTGGATGCTCCTTACAAACTCTGCCCCATCCATACCTCTGACACTAAGTGTATCCCAGCCAATGTTGGGAAAATTAACATCTCCCATCACCACCACACTGTTGCCTCTACATCTTTCCATTACCTGTTTTCCCATTTGTTCTTCTACCTCAAGCTCACTGTTGGGAGGCCTGTAGTACAGCCCCAACAATGTAACTCATCCTTCTTATTTCTCAGCTCCACCCATAATGCCTCACTATTCAAGCCCTCCATAGTGTCCTCCTTTAGCACAACTGTGGTATCATCCCTGACCAGCAGTGCAACTCCTCCCCCACTTTTACTTCCCTCCCTGTCCTGTCTGAAGCATCTATATCCTGGAACATTTAGTTGCCAATCATGCCCTTCCTTCAACCAAGTCTCTGTGATTGCAATAATGTCATACTCCCAGGCACCAATCCAACCCCTAAGTTCATCTGCCTTATCCACTATACTCCTTACATTAAAGTATATGCACTTCAGGCCATCAGTTCTTATGCGTTCAACTGCTCTCTGCCTACTCTTCCCCTTGGTAATGCTAACTTCATGATCTTTCCATTCTCTAGTTTCCACTTCACTGTCTATTAGTCTTCTCTTCTGGTTCCCAGCCCCCTGCCACATTAGTTCAAAAACTCCTCCCAGAACATTAGTTCCAGTCTGGTTCAGATGTACACCATCCAATTTGTAATAGTCCCGCCTTCCCCAGAACCGGTCCCAATGTCCCACAAATCTGAGTCTTATGATCAAGACAATTAAACTTATGCTAGTATCTTTCAGTTTACATTAGCATGGGACAACATGGTGGCTGAGTGGTTAGCACTGCTAACAGTGGTTAACACTGTTGTGTCACAGCACCAGGGACCTGATTCCATCCTTGGATGGTTGTCTGTGTCGAGTTTGCACATTCTGCCCATGTCTGCATGGGTTTCCTCCAGGTGCTCCGGTTTCCTCCCAGAATCTATATATGTGCAGGTTTGATGGATTGGTCATGGGAAACGTGCGGTTGTGGAGATAGGGTGGGATGTCCTTTGGAGGGTCAGTGCAGACTCAATGGGCTGAGTGGGAGGGATTCTATGTTTCTATCAAATCTCCACTTCACCTTCTCCTCTCTAAGGAAACTGACCCCACCTCTTCAATCTTTCCTCATTACTAAAGTGGAACAATATATATAAACATCTTCTGCACTTTCTGTAATGCACTGACAGCCTTCCTGTAGTGTGGCACCCAGAACAGTACACAATACATCAGCGGAAGTCTAAGGTTTCGAGTGAGATGGGCCATTTCTTTGGAGGGCAAGTGTGGACTCAATCAGTTAGATGGCCTGCTTCCGTACAGGTGGGACTCTGTGGCTGAGACTAGCTCTGTGCTGCACAATAATTATTTCTGGGAGCATAACTGTGTTACCCTCAATTTGCAAAGCAAATGCAATAGTTATTGTAGAGCCAAGAATGCCCAGTCACCTTTCCTGGCTCGTTTTTACATTCCAAAGTGGGTGTTGAAGTTGTGCAGCACTGATCTGACTGCACAAACTGGGCAGAGAAGTGAACCCTGACCTACAGAGGGTGGGCGCAAGGCACAAGCTATATTACACCTGTTTTAACTTACACTAAATGAATTAATGATTTATTCACTATCACTTGCATTTTATCCTGATAATCAGTAAAATACAGTGAAAGGCTTCAATAGTTGCCACAATCCGGCGCCATTTTGAATAGTTTAAAAGTGAAAAGGAAAGAAGATAAAACTGAAAGAGAGTCCTGAGCTCACCAACGACACCCATGTTGCCACCCCTCCACCAACACCTTGCCTCCATCTGCGCCAGATATACCAACATAGGCGTTGGCACTTTTTAGGTGACCTACCTCCTGAAGCTGCTGTTGATGCCAATGCCAGGACCCATGCTGAACCCACACTCACCCCGCAACCAGGAGTCTCTGGCTCCATTGCTGCCTCGCCAATGCCAGGAGGCCCCTCTTTGGGCCTACTGCAATCATGAGCCCCTGGCTTCATTGCTAGACTATGCCACTGTCTCACTAAGACTCCTCCTCCGGCTGCTCTCCTCCTCCTCCTTGCTGGCTCCGCCATCTTGAAAAGTGTGGCACACAGTGGCTCAGTGGTTAGCACTGCTGCCTCACAATGCCAGGGACTCAGGTTGGATTCTAGCCTCGGGCGACTGTGTGTGTGTGGGGTTTGCACATTCTCCCCGTGTCGGCATGGGTTTTCTCCGGGTGCTCCGGTTTCCTCCCACAATCCAAAGATGTGCGGTTTAGGTGAATTAGCCATGTTAAATTACGAATGGTATTCATGGATGTGTAGGTTAGGTGCACTAGTCAGGGGAAATGTCGGGTAATGGGTCTGAGTGGGATACTCTTCAGAGGGGCGGTGTGGACTTGTTGGGCTGAAGGGCCTGTTTCCACACTGTAGGAATTTGAATTCTAATTCAAAGAAAAACAGCAGAAGTAAAATGAAACGACAAAGTGAAAGAAAGTATGCAGGAGTGGATGAGCCCCAGGCAAGAGCCCACATTCAGCCCTGCTACTCTGCCACCATCGTGGATTGGATGGCTACAGACACCAGTTCACTTTGTAGGCAACACACAGGTTGAAGTGCTTTAAATGTTAGGCCACTGCATTACTGGCAGCAGCTGGAAGGTACGTAAGGGGATGGTGGGAAGGTGGGTCCTCTTGGAGGTAGATGAAATGATAGGGATGAGGCAATTGGGATGCTGATGGGTGGGCAGTGATGACTGGGAGGGGTAAGCTAATTGGTCGGATGGATGGTGATTCAGAATGGGGGACCACTGGGAGTGGAGGGAGGAAATAACCATTTGAAGTGAAAAGTTGACTGTACAAACCCTGGCAATAGCAACAGAGACACGGGGGAGCAAATTGGGAGGCAGATTTTGGAAAGATGCAGCAGTAACAAGGTTGTTGCCATGGGTGACTTTAACTTCCCTAATATTGATTGGAACCTCCTTAGTTCAAATCGTTTGGATGGAGCCGTTTTTGTCAGGTTGTCCAGGAAGGATTCCTGGCTCAAAATGTAGATAGGCCAACTAAATGTGAGACCATATTGGATTTGGTGCTTGGCAATGAACCAGGCCAGGTGTCAGATCTCTTGGTGATATTGATCACAACTCCCTGACCTTTACTATTGTCATGGAGTGGAATAGAAGCAAATGGTATAGTTAAGTATTTAGTTGGGGGAGGGGGAATTACAATGCTATTAGGCAGGATCTGGGGCAACTAAATTGGGAACAGATGTTCTCAGGGAAATGCACGACAGAAATGTTTAGGAAGCTTTTGCTGGTAGTGCTGGACAGGTGTGTCCCACTGAGGCAAGGAGGATGGTAGGGTGAAGGAACCTTGGGTGACAAGGGATGTGGAACATCAGGGCAAGGGGAAGGAGGAAGCTTACTGAAGGTTGAGGAGACAAGAATCAGACAGAACTCTAGCGGGTTACAAGGTAACTAAGAAGGAACTAAAGAATGGAATTAGGAGGGGGCATAAAAAAGCTTTAGCGGGTAGTATTAAAGAAAATCCTAAGGCATTCTACATTTACATGAGGAACAAGAGGCTGGCTAGAGGGAGGGTAGGGCTGATCAGGGATAGTGGAGGGGACTTGTGCCTGGAGTCGGAGGAGGTAGGGGAGGTCCTTAATGAATTCTTTGCTTCAGTATTCACTACTGAGAGGGACCTTGATACTTGTAAGGACAGCATGAAACAGGTTGATATCCTCGAACAGGTTGACGTTAAGAAGGACGATGTGCTGAAAACTTTGAAAAACATAAAGATAGATAAGTCCCCTGGGCCAGACAGGATATATCAAAGGTTACTACAGGAAAAAAGGGAAGACATTGTTGCACCTTTGAGCAATGATCTTTATGTCCTCACTGTTCACTGGAGTAATGCCAGATGATTGGAGGGCAGCAAATGCTATTCCCTTGTTTAAGAAAGGGATAATCCTGAGAATTACAGACCAGTCAGTCTTATGTCTGGGGTGGGTAAATCCTGAGAATTACAGACCAGTCAGTCTTATGTCTGGGGTGGGTAAATTATTGGAGAGGATTTTGAGAGACAAAATTTATGATTACTTGGAAAACCATAGCTTGATTAGAGATAGTCAGCATGGCTTTGTGAGGCACAGGTCATGCCTCAAAAGCCTTATTGAATTCTTCGAGGATGTGACAAAACGCATTGATGAAGGTAGCGCAATGGAAGTGATATACAAGGATTTTAGCAAAGCGTTTGATAATGTTCTCCATAGTAGGTTCATTCAGAAAGTAAGGAGGCATGGGATACGGGGAAATCTGGCTGTCTGGATACAGAATTGGTTGGCTCACAGAAGACAGAGAGTGATAGTAGATGGAAAGTATTCAGCCTGGAGCTCGGTGAACAGTGGTGTTCCACAGGGATCGGTTCTGGGACCTCTGCGCTTTGTGATTTTTATAAATGGATGAGTAAGTGAAAGGCTGGGTTAGTAAGTTTGCCAATGACATGAAGGTTGGTGGAGTGTTGGAATGGTGGATAGTGTGCAGGGAGTGTGTTGTTGTAGGTTGCAACAGGGCATTGAAAGGATACAGAACTGGGCTGCTAAGGTGCAGATGGAGTTCAACCTGGAAAAGTGTGAAGTGGTTCACTTTGGAATGTTGAATTTGAATGCAGATTACAGGATTAAAGGCAGGATTCTTAGCAGTGTAGAGGGACAGAGGAATCTTGGGGTCCATGTCCATAGATCCCACAAAGATGCTAACCAAGTTGATAGGGCTGTTAAGAATGTGTACAGTGTGTTGGCTTTCATTAGCAGGGAGATTGAGTTTAGGAGCTGTGAAGTTATGCTGCAGCTCTATAAAGCCCTGGTTAGACCAGACCTGGAATATTGTGTTCAGTTCTGGTCGCCTCATTATAGGAAGGATGTGGAAGCTTTAGAGAGGGTGCAGAGGAGATTTAGCAGGATGCTGCCTGGACTGGAGGGCTTGTCTTATGAAGAAAGGTTGAGGGAGCTGGGGCTTTTCTCATTGGAGTGAAGAAGGATGAGAGGTGACTTGATAAAGATGTACAAGATAATGAGAGACATAGATAGAGTGGATAGCCAGAGACTTTTTCCAAGGGTAGAAATAGCTATTACGAGGGGGCATAATTTTAAGATGATTAGAGGAAGTTTTAGGGGATACGTCAGGGGAAGGTTCTTTACACAGAGAGTGGTGGGTGCATGGAATGCATTGTCAGCCATGGTAGTATAGTCAGATACATTAGGGACATTTAAGCCACCCTCGGATAGGCACATGGAAGATTGTACAATGAAAGGTACGTAGGTTAGATTGATCTTAAAGCAGGATAAAAGATCGGCACTACATCAAGGGCCAAAGGGTCCTGTACTGTGCTGTACTGTTTTATGTTCTATGTTCTATGTTCTAACAGGGTAAGGTGGAAATTGAGAGGAGGAGATGTTTCCAAGTCAGAAATGATATGTGTGATGCCACCAATATTGCCTAGTTATGTATTTATTTAGGGCTGAGGGGTCCAGAGTGGGTGAAGATACCAATAAGAGAAACTCTTAAACTGGATCACTCAGTCACAGAATTATTACAGCACAGAAGGAAACCATTCGGCCCACCATGTCAACACTGACTCGTCAGATGAACATCATTGCTGAGAGTGTCAATCTTCTGCTTTTTCCACACATGTTTGGACTTTATTTCTATCCAAATAATCATCCAATGTCCTTTTGAGAGCCTCAACCAAGCCTGCCCGCACCATATTTCCAGGCACTGCATTCCATAGCTGAAAATATGTTGCTGGAAAAGCGCAGCAGCAACACATTTTCAGCTCTGATCTCCAGCATCTGCAGTCCTCACTTTCTCCTACTATATTCCATACCCTAACTACTTGCTGAGTGAAAGAAAATCATTTCATCCTTGCCTTTATTGCACATCACCTTAAATCTATCTCTTCCCGTTTATGTTCATTTGATGAGGGTAAAGAGCTTTTCCTTTTTTATGATTTTGTGAGGGTCATGATTTTGAATGCCTCAATCAAAACTCCTCTCAGATTTCTTCTCTCCAAGGAGAGCAGTCCCAACATCTTCAATCTGTCTGCATTACCGAAGGTTCGCATTCCTAAAACTATTCTTGTAAATCATTTCTGTACACTTTCCATTGTGTTTCCATAATGTGGTGTCCACAACTGTGCACAATACTCCAGCTCAGGTCTAACAAGTGTCTTATACAAATTCTACATCACCTCCCTGCTCTTGTACTCTATGCCCCTATCAATCAAGCTGAGAACACTGTGTGCTTTATTAATTGCTCTCTCTCCCTGTCCTGTCACATAAGGGAAGGCAATGACCTAGTGGTATTAACGCTAGACTATTTATCCAGATAAGGTTCTGGGGACCCGGGTTTGAAACCCATCACAGCAGATGTTGGAATTTGAATTCAATAAACATAAAACCTGGAATTTAAAATCTACTGATCACCATGAAGCTATTGTTAATGGTCAGAAAAACCCATCTGGTTCACTAATGTCCTTCAGGGAAGGAAATCTGCCATCCTGACCTGGTCTGGCCGACATGTGACTCCAGACCCATAGCAATGTGGTTGACTCTTGATTGCCCGTTGAAATGCCTTGCAGGCCATTCAATTGGACCAAACACTGCAAAGTCTCAAAGAAATGAAATAGCATGGACCACCCAGCATTGACCAAGGCACAGGAAAGGACGATGCCAGAAACAGCCCTGCTGATCCTACGAAGTCCTCCTCACTAACATCTGGGGGCTAGTGCCAAAATTGGGAGAGCTGTCTCACAGACTAATGAAGCAACAGCCTGACACAGTCATATTCATGGAGGAGAAAGTGAGGACTGCAGATGCTGGAGATCAGAGCTAAAAAATGTGTTGCTGGAAAAGCGCAGCAGGTCAGGCAGCATCCAAGGAGCAGGAGAATCGACGTTTCGGGCATAAGCCCTTCTTCAGGAATGAGGAGGGTGTGCCAAGCAGGCTAAGATAAAAGGTGAGGAG
>NC_057714.1:98961492-98964939 GCF_004010195.1 Chiloscyllium plagiosum | reverse complement strand
GTGGGAGCACGAGGCAGCGCCGATACAGTCATCGATGTGGCGGAGGAAAAGGTGGGGTGTGGTGCTAGTGTAGCTGCGGAAGATGGACTGTTCCACATATCCGACGAAGAGGCAGGCATAGCTGGGGCCCATGCACGTGTCCATGGCTACTCCTTTGGTTTGGAGGAAGTGGGAGGATTGGAAAGAGAAGTTGTTCAGGGTGAGGGCCAGTTCAGTCAGTCAAAGGAGGGTGTCAGTGGAAGGGTACTGGTTGGGTCGGTGGGAAAGGAAGAAGCGGAGGGCTTTGAGGCCTTCATGATGGAGGATGGCGGTGTATAGGGACTGAATGTCCATGGTGAAGATAAGGCGTTGGGGGCCGGGGAAGCGAAAATCATGGTACTGGTTGGGTCGGTGGGAAAGGAAGAAGCGGAGGGCTTTGAGGCCTTCATGATGGAGGATGGCGGTGTATAGGGACTGGATGTCCATGGTGAAGATAAGGTGTTGGGGGCCGGGGAAGCGAAAATCATGGAGGAAGTGGAGGGCATAGGAAGTGGAGGGCATAGGTCGTGTCCCGAACGTAGGTGGGGACTAATGGGGACAGGACCGTGTCGAGGTGTGTAGAGATGGGTTCGGTGGGGCAGGAACAGGCTGAGACGATGGGTCGGTCGGGGCAGTCAGGTTTGTGGATTTTGGGCAGGAGGTAGAAACAGGCGGTGCGGGGTTGTGGGATTATGAGGTTGGAGGTGGTAGATGGTAGATCCCCTGAGGTCATGAGCTTATGGATGGTCTGGGAGATGATGGTTTGGTGGTGGGAGGTGGAGTCATGGTCAAGGGGGCAGTAGGAGGAGGTGTCCGCGAGCTGGTGTATAGCCTCAGCAGTGTAAAGATCGGTGCGCCAAACTACCACCGCGCCTCCCTTGTCTTCGGTGCGCCAAACTACCACCGCGCCTCCCTTGTCTGAGGTTTGATAGTGAGGTTGGGGTTGGAGCGGAGGGAGTGGAGGGCTACACATTGTGAGGGTGAGAGGTTGGAGTGGGTGAGAGGGGTGGACAGGTTTAGGCGGTCAATGTCGCAGCGGCAGTTGGCTATGAAGAGATCGAGGACAGGTAAGAGGCCAGCACAGGGTGTCCAGGTGGATGGGGTGTGTTGGAGGCAGGAGAAGGGGTCGTCAGAGGGTGGGCGAGAATCCTGGTTGAAGAAGTAGGCGCGGAGGCGAAGGCGGCGTAAGAATTGTTCGCTGTCTCGCCGCGTGTCGAAACTGTTAATCCGAGAGTTTATGGGGATGAAGGTGAGGCCTCTGCTGAGGACTGACCGTTCATCCTCAGAGAAGGGGAGGTGTGGAGGGATGGTGAAAATACGGCCTTGGGGCCTTGGAGGGAAGTGAGGGGGTAGGTGTGGGTGCAAGTTTTGCATTTCTTGCAGTTGCAGGGAAAGGTGCCAGGAGTGGAGGTTGGGTTGGTGTGGGTTGTGGACCTGACAAGGGAGTCGCGGAGGGAGTGGTCTTTCTGGAATGCTGATAGGGGAGGGGAGGGACTTTCTGGAATGCTGATAGGGGAGGGAAACACAGCAACCTAGATTACACCTCCTCCCACCCTGCCCTCTGTAAAAACGCCATCCCATATTCCCAATTCCTTCACCTCCGCCGCATTTGCTCCCAGGACGACCAATTCTAATACCGAACAACCCAAATAGCCTCCTTCTTCAAAGTCCTCAAACAGACTCGCTTACCACAGCCACATCCCCTTCCTCAGCACCTGTCTACGGAACTGACTGACCCTGCATGGACTCTGGACTACGTTCAGACCAACAAAATTTGGACCCAACCAAGACAACCAGTACCTACAACAAATCCGACGCCTCCAGCAACAGACCTCCCTCCGGATCCTCTGCTCCACGCTTGCAGCCATGCGCCGCTACCTACAATCACTGCAGTCAGCCCTACCCTAGCTCAGGACAACACTCTCACAGACGTGTAAAGGACCTCTACTGTTCTTCATCCACAGAAGAATCCATACACTAAACAAACAGTTCTTCCTAGCCATATCGGAAATTAAAGACAGTAAGTTCCAAAAACTTTCATGTACTTACCCCCACACTCCGGATTCCTCAACCGTTCCAGTATCTTCCTTCAGCCTCTGGAACCGCTCGGGCGCCATTACCCACGCGGCCGCAGCAGCAACCACCGCCGCGAACCATGACATCACATCCGCCCCCACCGACCATGCAGCCTCCACAATCACCGCCCAGACAACTGCCTCCACAATCGCCGACAGATTCGCGGCCTCCGCGGGGTCCACAACTACTGGGTACAACACCATTTCTGCCGTCGCCACAGCCACTTCCGCCCCCAGAGTTGCCATCGCCACATCTACTTCCGCCCCCAGTGACGTCACTCACCTGCACAATGACCATCCCTCCACACCTCCCCCTCTCTGAGGATGAAAGATCAGCCCTACGCAGAGGCCTCACCTTCATCCCCATACGCTCTCGATTAACGGTTTCGACACGTGCTGAGACATTGAGCATTTCTTCTGCCGCCTTTGCATCCGCGCCTACTTCTTCAACCAGGATTCTCGTCCTCCCTCTGACGACTCCTTCTCCCACCTGCAACACACCCCATCCACCTGGACACCCCGTGCTGGCCTCATACCCACCCTCGATCTCTTCATAGCCAACTGCCGCCGCGACATTGACTGCCTCAACTTGCCTCTCATCCACTCCAATCTCTCACCCTCACAACACGCAGCCCTCCACTCCCTCCACTCCAACCCCAACCTCACTATCAAACCGGCAGACAAGTGAGGCGCGGTGGTAGTTTGGTGCAATGATCTTTACATTGCTGAGGCTATACGCCAGCTCGCGGACACCTCCTCCTACTGCCCCCTTGACCATGACTCATCTCCCACCACCAAACCATCATCTCCCAGACCATCCATAAGCTCATCACCTCAGGGGATCTACCTTCCACCGCCTCCAACCTCATAGTCCCACAACCCCGCACCGGCCATTTCTACCTCCTGCCCAAAATCCACAAACCTGACTGCCCCGACCGACCCATCATCTCAGCCTGCTCCGGCCCCACCGAACTCATCTCTACATACCTCGACACGGTCCTGTCCCCATTAGTCCAAAAACTCCACACCTACATTCGGGACACCACCCACACCCTCCACCTCCTCCATGATTTTCGCTTCCCCGGCCCCCAACACCTTAATTTCACGATGGACATCCAATCCCTATACATTTCGATCCCCCATCACGAAGGCCTCAAAGCCCTCCGCTTCTTCCTTTCCCACCGACCCAACCAGTACCCTTCCACTGATACCCTCCTTCGACTGACTGAACTGGTCCTCACTCTGAACAACTTCTCTTTCCAATCCTCCCACTTTCTCCAAACCAAAGGAGTAGCCATGGGCACCCGAATGGGCTCCAGCTATGCCTGCCTCTTCATTGGATATGTGGAACAGT
>NC_057714.1:98954175-98960550 GCF_004010195.1 Chiloscyllium plagiosum | reverse complement strand
CTTATCTCAGTCCCAACCCTCGGACTCAGCACCCCTTCTTGACCTGCAATCTTCTTCCCGACCTCTCCGCCCCCACTCCCTCTCCGGCCTATCACCCTCACCTTAACCTCCTTCCACCTATCGTATTCCCAACACCCCTCCCCCAAGTCCCTCCTCCCTACCTTTTATCTTAGCCTGCTTGGCACACCCTCCTCATTCCTGAAGAAGGGCTTATGCCCGAAACGTCGATGCTCCTGCTCCTTGGATGCTGCCTGACCTGCTGCGCTTTTCCAGCAACACAGTTTTCAACAGTCATACTCATGGAATCATACCTTACAGACAATGTCCCAGACGCCACCATCACCCTCACCATCCCTGGATATGTCCTGTCTCACCAACAGGACAGACCCAGCAGATGTGGCGGAACAGTGGGACACAGTTAGGAAGGAATTACCCTGGGAGTCCTCAACATTGACTCTGGACCCCATGAAGTCGCAAGGCTTCAGGTTAAACATGGGCAAAGAAACCTCCTACTGATTCTCGGTACTCCTCCATGTAGAACCACACTTGGAGGAAGCACTGAGGATGGCAAGGGCACAACATGTAATCAGGGCAGAGAATTTCAATGACCACCACTAAGAGTGGCTCGGCAGCAGTAATACTGATCAAGCTGGTCGAGTCATAATGGACATAGCTGTTGGACTGGGTGTGCAGCAGGTGGTGAGAGAAATAATAAGATGGAAAAAACATACTTGATCTCATCCTTACTAACCTGCCAGCTGCAGATGCATCTGTTCATGACAGTATCAGTAAAAGTGTCCACTGCACAGTCCTTGTAGAGATGAAGTCCCACCTTCACAAAGAGAATAACCTCCATTGTGCTGTGCGGCACTATCACTGTGCTAAATTGGACAGACTTTGAACAGATCTAGTAACTGAAGACTGGGCATCCATGAGAAGCTGTGGGCAATCAACAGAAGCAGAATTATACTCCAGCACAATTTGTAATCTCATGGCTTGGCATATCCCCCACTCAACCATTACCATCAAGCCAGGAAATCAATCCTGGTTCATTGGAGAGTGCATGAGGGCATGCCAGGAGGAACACCAGGCATACCTGAAGATGAGGTCTCAACCTGGGAAACCACCAAATAGGACTACTTGCGTGCCAAACAGCATAAACAGTAAGTGATAGTCAGAGCTAAGCAATCCCTCAACCAATAGATCAGTTTTAAACTCTGCAGTCCTGCCACATCCAGTCATAAATGGTGGTGAACAATTAAACAACTTACTGGAGGAGGAGTGCCACAAAACTGCAGGCCAGTCAGCCTAATCTCGGTGCTGAGGAAACTATTAAAAGCAAAGAATGTGAGGGAATTCACTTGCATTTGAAGAGGTTGGGATAAATCAAGCACAGCTACCTTCAAACCACGGCATTCTTCACCCCCACTCCCTCCACCACCGATGCTCAGTAGCAGCAGTGTGTACTATCTACAAGATGCTCTGCAGAAATTCACCAAAGATCCTCAGATAGCACCTTCTAAACCCACAATCACTTCCATCTAGAAGGACAAGGGCAGCAGGTATATGGGAATGCCACCACCTTCAAATTTCCCTCCAAGCCACTCACCATCCTGACTTGGAAATATATCACTGTTCATTCACTGTCACTGGGTCAAAATCTCTTCCCAATAGCATTGTGGGTCAACACACAGCAGGGGGACTGCAGTGATTCAAGAAGGCAGCTCAGCACCACCTTCTCAAGGGCAACTAGGGATGGGTAATAAACATTGGCCAGCCAACAACACCCACATCCCACAAAATACATTATAACAAAATTCAAAGTTTCACAAAGTGAATAAATAAATTTGGAGGAACCTTCAATGATCTGTGCATGTATCCACCAGCTTCGTCTGCTCCTGCCCCCACCCTTAGACTGTTTTACACTGAGTTCCAATGTTATTCCTGCCAAAGTCCATCACCTCACACTTCTCCACATTGCACCCCATCCGCCCAAACCACCAACGTGTCAATGTCCTTTCAGAGTTCCATACTTTTCTCTTCATGAGTTACAATTCTTCCAAGTTTAATTTCATCTAAACTTTGCAGACTATTCTACTGCATTCACTGTTTACAATGTGGTCTCTTTACATTGGCGAGATCAGACCCAGACAGGATGATCACTTTGACGGACACTTCTGCTCTGTCTGTAGAAATATCTCTGACTTGCCAATTGCTTGCCATTTCAATAAACCCTCTTGCTCTCATGCTAACATTTTTGTCCTGGCCTTGCACAACGCACGATGTAAGCTTGAGGAACAACAGCCCATTTTCTGCTTTACAGCCTTGAGGTCTCAACATTGGATTCCATTACCTCATAAACTGACCACATGATCTCTGTTCCGCATTTTAATTACATTCTCTACAGTCTGCCTCCAACCTCTCCTCCCACAACGTTGCTTTGTTTGTGTCTTGTGCTCTTAGTAGAGAAGAACTATTCTCTGCCTTTCACCCCCTAATTTACATACATTTTACATATCTTTTCATCTTTCACCATCATTATTAATCCCTTTGATTAAATTACTTACAGTGTGGAAACAGGCCCTTCGGCCCAACAAGCCCACACCGACCCGCCGAAGCGTAACCCACCCAGACTCATTCCCCTACATTTACTGCTTCACCTAACACTACGGGCAATTTAGCATGGCCAATTCACCTAGCCTGCACATTTTTTGAACTGTGGGAGGAAACCGGAGCACCCGGAGGAAACTCACACAGACACGGGGAGAATGTGCAAACTCCACACAGTCAGTCACCTGAGGCAGGAATTGAACCCGGGTCTCTGGCGCTGTGAGGCAGCAGTGCTAACCACTGTGCCACCGTGCCGCGCATGTTTTATATTGGGGCTCCACACCGTCTCCGTTCTTCTTCTTCCTTGGTATCTGTCAAAAATACATCAAAAATTGCAGACAAATATGAGGTGATGCATTTTTGAAGGTCAAGTATGGGTGAAAATTATAATGTGGATGTGGAGGTGTTGGACTAGGGTGGGCAAGGTCAGAAGTCAGATGACAGTCACTGCCACTTTACCTGTCAAAGGGGCTGAACTCCAAAAGCTTGTGATTTCCAAAAAACCTTTTGGACCCTAACCCTGGTGTCATCTGACTTCTGACCAGGTGGAAGTTACACAGGGAATGGCAGAACCCTTATGAGTATTGATACACAGAGGATCTGGGTATGCAGGTCCACAGATCACTGAAGGTGGCAGCAAAGACAGATAAGGTAGTAAAAAAAGCCTATGGCATGCTTGCCATCGTTGAAAGTTGGATTGAGTATGTGGATAGACAAGTTATGCTTCAGTTTTTACGAACTTTAGTTAGGCCACATTTGGAATATTGTGTACAGTTCTGGTCACCACCCTACCAGAAGGATGTGCATGTTTTGGAGAGGGTACAGAAATGGTTTACCAGGATGTTGCCTGGTATGGGGGATTTTAGCCATGAAGAACAGTTGAATAGATTGGGTTTGTTTTCACTGGAACGCAGGAGGTTGAGGGGTGACCTGATAGAAATTTATAAGATTGTGATTGGCATGGATAGAATGGAAAGTATGAGCTTTTTCCCAGGTTGGAAGGATCAAATACTAAGGACACAGGTTCAAGGTACCGGGTTACAAGAGATGCGTGAGGCAGGCTTTTCACACAAAGGGTGGTGAGTGCTTGGAACATGCTGCCAGAGGAGGTGGTGGAAGCAGACACAATAGCAGCATTCAAGAAGCAGCTGGATGAATACAGGAATAGGAAGGGAATAGAGGGATATGGATCCTATAAGTGAAGACAGTTTTAGTATGGAAGAGCAAAGATCCTATAAGTGAAGACAGTTTTAGTATGGAAGAGCAAAATGTGTTGAAGCAGGCTTGGAGGTCTGAAGGGCCTCTTCCTGTATTGTATTGTTCTTTGTTCTTATTATTTTCCAACACTTTTCAATTCTGAGGAAGAATCATACTGGACTCAAAATATTCATAGAATCCCCACAATGCAGAAAGAGGCCATTAGGTTCTGCACCAACCATCTAAAGAGCACCCCACCCATTCCCAGCAACCTACCCTATCTCCATAACCCCACATTTCCCATTGCCAATCCACTTAACCTGCATGTAGAATCATAGAGTTATACAACATGGAAACAGATCCTTTGGTCCAACTTGTCCGTGCCAAACAGATATCCTAAACCAATCTGGTCCCATTTCCCAGCATTTGGCCCATATCCCTCGAAACCCTTCCCATTCATATACCTATCCTTTTTGATGTCTTTTAAATGTTGTAACCAGCCTCTACCACTTCCTCTGGCACCTCATTCCACACACGCACCACCCTCTGTATGAAAAAGTTGCCCCTTAGGTCCTTTTTAAATCTTTCCCCTCTCACCTTAAACCTATGTCATCTAGTTTTGGACTCCCCTACTCTGGGAAAAAGACCTTGGCTATTCACCTTATCCATGCCCCTCATGATTTTATAAATCTCTATCAGGTCACCCCTCAACCTCTGATCCTCCAGGGAAAACAGCCCCAGCCTATTCAGCCTTTCCCTATACCTCAAACCTGGCAAGGTTTTTGTAAATCTTTTCTGAATTCTTTTAAGTTTAACATCTTTCCAATAGCATCTTTGGACTGTGGGAGGAAACCAGGGCACCCAGCAGAAGCCCATACAGACACAACGAGAACGTGCAAACTTCCAGTCACCTAAGCCTGGAATCAAACCTGGATCCCTGATGCTGTGAAGCAGCAATACTAACCACTGAGGCACTGTGTGGCCCTAACTCTGTTAAGTCTGGTTCTCCATAGATGGGTTTCTCCAGCATTCTCTGCACATGTTTCAAATTTCCAGCAATGCAGTATATTTCTTTGATTTAAACAGTGAGCATGATACAAATGATCTGCAAGAGGACAATGGCTAGTAGAATAGCAAGACAGCAGCAGATGGAATTGAATACAGGGAACTGTGTTTCAGGTAATATGTTTCAATGATTCCTACTTCCAAAGTAGGAGAAAGTTACAGCTGAGGTCACATTGCTTTGGTAAACCACAAGTGTCAAATGTGCTAGTGCATTTGTCCAAACATTCCCCTTTCCATAAGAACACAAGACAAATTAAATGCACTATCATTTCCATTTACAAATGACAGAACAATGAAAAAGATCATTCATGATCAAAACTGTGGGTGGAATCTCATTGTTAGGAGCAACTGAATAGTTATTAAGCTCAGTTGCGCAGAACCCTCCAAAATCTCCAACCCGAACTCAAGGACGACTCAGAAGTTCCCAGACATGGGGCAATTTGCCCATCAACAGTGCCAATGTCCAGGGTAATTCCAAGGGAATCAGCTGCATTGGATTTCCAAAGGCTCACAATGTACGACTTCTGTCTGCGCTGCTTCAACAACTGTCTTTCCATCAGAATATCTGAGCCCAAGTTGCAGCTCATCTGTTTTGAATGATTTCTGCTTCCCCACTGAAAGCAATTTGCAGCAGAGGTCAGGTAAGTCAGCAAAGTGCTCGTGTTTAATGTACAAATGCAACGCTGCAAAGGGTGAGGTGATGATGTATTTTGGCAGAAGGGACTGGATGAGGAAATACAGGCTAAACAGCGTAGTTCAAAATAAGGTGCAGGAACAGAAGCACCTGGGAGGATATAGATCTTTGAAGGAGGCAGGATAGTAGTTGGAAAACCAAATGGGATTTTGGGCTTCATGATTGGCGTCATTGGGTACAACAGCATGAACATTAGATTGAACCTTTATGAAGTCCTGGTGAGGTCATAACTAGAGGATTGCATCCAGTTCTGGGCATCACATATTTGGAAGGATTTGAGAGGTTGCAAAGGAAATTTATGAACATCTTTTCTAGAATAGGAAATTCTGATTACAGGGTAAGTTGGAGAAGCCATCACCATTCTCATCAAATTAAAAAGGGAGATTTGATAGTGTGAAAGATTATGGCAGGCTTCAATAAGGTGGACAGGGAAATATATTCCCATGAGCTGATGGACAAAGCAGAAAGAAATTAAAGATTTTGAGTAAGAGATAGAGAAGAAATGTGAAAGAAAGGAAACCTTTTTTATACAGTGAGAGGGAATGACCTGGATTTTGATGGATTCTAGATTTGTGGTGCTGGAAGAGCATAGCAGTTCAGGCAGCATCCAAGGAGCAGCGAAATCGACATTTCGGGCAAAAGCCCTTCATCAGGAATAAAGGCAGTGAGCCTGAAGAGTGGAGAGATAAGCTAGAGGAGGGTGTGGGTGGGGAGAAAGTAGCATAGAGTACAATAGGTGAGTGGGGGAGGGGATGAAGGTGATAGGTCAGGGAGGAGAGGGTGGAGTGGATAGGTGGAAAAGGAGATAG
>NC_057714.1:98946477-98951761 GCF_004010195.1 Chiloscyllium plagiosum | reverse complement strand
GAAGGGCTTATGCCCGAAACGTCGATTCTCCTGTTCCCTGGATGCTGCCTGACCTGCTGCGCTTTTCCAGCAACACATTTCCAGCTCTGATCTCCAGCATCTGCAGACCTCACTTTCTCCCCAATAGGATTTTGATGCCAATGAGAGTGTCAGAAGCAAAAATAGTCAATGATTACAAAGGAAAATTGGATGGGCATTTAGAGGAAATAAATTTGCAGGTCTATAGGGAATAGAGTGGAAGAATGGAACTGGCTGGAGTATTCTACAACTAACCAGCATAGATTAAATGGGCTGCCTGGCCTTCCTCTATGTAATAAATGACACCCTCTGGCCCTAAATGTAAGTTTGTCATAAAAAAATCAAAGATTTGGGAAGTAAATTGCATTGCTTTGATTTGATAGCAGTAGTTAAAGTCTTTATACAGTTGGGCACAGCTATCAGAAGTTGATCTGGGGCTCTCCATGCAGAATTACAGACCACTCTTCCTCTACTGAGAGCTTTTTCTCTCTCTCTCTCTCTCTCTCTGTCTGTCTTTCCCCCTGATAAACCAGCAATACACTTATCTAAAGATGGTGACCCAAACTACAAAGGAGCAGGAGCCCTAGAAATCGTCTGTTAATTACTGAACAGACACTTTCCTGTTTAATAACCAGTACTGCTCTCGAACACTGTGGGAATATTTCCTCTATTTTACGGATCACAAAACACAATTGATTATTTCCATCAATGTTACTGCTTTGTAACATTGAATAAAAAGGAGGTTGGTAAAATATTAACTTTTAAAACAGTAAATGTGATTATATCATTGGCATGCAGATGGATACTTTCTGGTTCAAAGTATTCCTGATAGTCTATGTAAAACAAAAGTATAATACCACATAATAAAGATATAATCAGAAGATACACCAAAGGAGAACAACTGTTTCAGGCCTCCTTCCGTCCAGAATATTCTCAATGTCAGTGTGAGAAAACCTGAATAGTTCTATCCATTTCACAACCAGTATGTGCTTTTCTTGGTTCTGGCTTCCCTGCTACTGAGTCCAAGTTTGCTATTTGTATTGCGCCTATAACATTGTTAAACAAACTAAAGTTGACACCAAGCCACAAAAGGAGCTACTGGGTGATAATTCAAAGATACAATGTTAAAGGAGTGTTTGAAAGGAAGAAGGAGATGTGGAATGGGGCAAGGTTTAAGAAGGGAATTCCAGAGTTTATTGAAAGCATGGCTACTCTTTGTGATTGAAGGATGTCAGAGACCTGGGCAGGCTGGAGTTTGAAAAACAAATTTCTTTGAGGGTTGTAGGGCCGGAGGAGATTACAGAAAAAAGGAGAGAACATGGAGTGACCCAACCACAAGAACAATCACTTGAAATCAAAGCATCACCTTTGCTCTTCAGTGACATGGTCCAAGTGGATCTGGAGACTAGCAGTCCAGCATTTTGTTCCATTTAAGAGTGGACACACAGTGGAAAGTATTCCTGTCAGGTAACAAATCCTGCAAATTGAATCACTCAAACACTCTGTTACTATAACTGTAAAAGGTTCCAGTATCCAGCCCAACAATAGAATGCAACTCTTGAAAAGATAATACATAAAACAGAGAATGGGTACTCCTGCTTTGCCACTCAACCAGTCCTATAACTTATTCATTGTTATCAAACAAAAGATTCATCTCCTCAATCTCCAGTTCAAATACTGAGCCTGCAGCTTTTAAAACTCTCTTAAATGGTAGAAAGTGCAAGTCAAAGGTGATAATGAAATTCCAAACTTGTTCAAATACAACAAAGGAAACAGCCTTATAGTAAAAGGAAAAATGTATGGTACACAGCAGCATTGGTGAGGTCCAGAGAAGACTGATAGTGGCGAGAGATGTCAGTGAAGGTGAGATGGTGCCAAAGATAGGCAACTTCTGTTTCAGCAGCGGTGATGTGGTAAAGAGGACTTGTGCCTGGCCATTAGGCCCATAGCAGAGCATGTAACAAGAAGGGCCCTCAAGTTGGACACTTCCTTCACTTCTTCATTTCTCTGCTTTTATATTCTGTTTTCTTTTGCGTTTTATGACGGCGCTGGAGAATGGCAACACTATGTAACACTTTACACTGTATATTGTAACGAAACACACATGACAACAAATAAATCAAATCAAATCAAGCCAATGCAAAAACAGAAGATGTTGAGAAACTCACGAGGTCTGGTAGCATCTGTGGAGAGAGAAACAGCATTAAAATGTCAAGTCTAATATGATTCTTCTTCAGAACAGAGACAGTTCAGTTTCTCTCCCCACAGACACTGACAGACCTGCTGAGTTTGTCCAGTATTTTCTGTGCCTGTTTCAGATTTCCAGCACCTGCAATATGTTGCTTTTATTTGAGGGCAGATTCTTACATATAACACCTGCAAAACCAATTGCATGTTTAAGATTTTGCAATCAGGCTCCTGAGAATCCACACAGTTAAAATGTCAATTTCATGTACTTACTCTCCCCACACACAGATGTCTTACTTGGTGTAGAGAGCCTCAGCTTAGTTTGCCAGAACAGAGGTTGAAAGATCCTGAAGTCTGTCTAAGGGAACTGCTACAGTATCCCACTCAGCTTGTCAACATGCGGCATTTGTAAACTAACTCTGCACTCAGAACCACAATACATATAAAATCTCCATCTTCCAATGTTTTCTGGACTGTGCTGGGAGGATTCCCCACATTTATTAAGAGATCTACACCTCCAGGATCCAACTTAATGAACTGACTTAGCTGTTCAGTCATCAATAGAGTTATGGAGTGTTGGAGACAGCTCCTAGCTTTGGAATCGGGATTATCATTTCCACCAGAGTGTTATTGATCTGAACAGACTCATCACCTTATTTAAGTGCTTCACCCTCGTTCTCTTGATCACAACATGACACAGCATCCTATCAGGTGATCCTCCCAGCATTTGGAGAGGTAGCGACAGGAACTGATTGCCATGGTAACTCAACCCCTTCAGTTGGAATCCAAGTTCAATGAACATGTCATCACATCCTCTACTTGCAGGTATCTCACAAGACTGAGGACTTCCTCACGCCTTCCTCGTGGCAGAGAGAACAGCACAGTGATAACCCAGCCTACTTCAGGATCACCATTGGAATATTTCATTGAACTACAACATTCATATCCTATCCCTACAAAAAGCAGAATGGCCTACTTGTGATGCATGGTGAAATGCACGGCCTGAAACTGCAGTGGAGACAGGTTCAATTGAGGCATTCAAGAGGGCATTGGATGATTGTCTGGACAGAAATAATGTGCAAGGGGATGAGGAAAAAGCAAGAGATCTGTACTAGGGAATGTTGCTCGTTTGACGAGCAGGTGCAGACATAATGGGCCAAATGGCTTCCTTCTGTGCAAAAACTCTTCAGTGATTCTGCAATTCTGTGAAATTTTGACTTTATTTTTCTCTCCAGATTCCTGAAGAAGGGCTTATGCCCGAAATGTCGATTCTCCTGTTCCTTGGATGCTGCCTGACCTGCTGCGCTTTTCCAGCAACATATTTTCATCTCCAGACATGTTGTCAGACCAGCTGAGTATTTCCAGCATTTCCTGTTTGGGTCATTGTATTTATATGGTACTATAAATATAAAATGGTCACAGGTGTGTTATAAAACAAAATTTAAACAGTCACATGAAGCAGTATTAGGACCAATGGCCAAAGCTTGGTCAAATGGATAGAGTTATGGACTGTCTTAAAGGAGGAAAAGGAAGGAGACAGAGAGGCAGAGGAGCTTAGGGAATGAGTTCAAGAACATAGCTGCCTCATAACTGAAGGTATTGTCACCAATGATAGAGCACTTAAAATTGGGAATGCTCAGGAAGCTAAATTTATGGAAGCATAGGTGATTTGGGAGGTTGCAAGACTGGTGAGGTTACAGAGATAGGAACTTGAAAACACGGGAGACAATTTTGAAATTGAAGTGTTGTTTAATCAGGAGTTAAAGTAGGTCAGGGAGAAGTGGATGGAACATGTTGCATGTTTTGGATGACCTCAGGTTTAGAAAGAGAAGAACGTGGGATTACAAAGGTCACATCATATGCTTGTCGGTAGGTTATTGTATTCAGCAAATAGTTTATTTACAGTCAAATCCATATATAAATAGTATTCTGACTTGGCAAAAAAAGATACAAAATTATCTTGGTCAGCATTGATCATTTGATATTGCAGCAGCATTTGCTCGTGCAGCAACAGTCATTGCACGACAGAAACAATTCATTGTGTGATTTGTCTGATTTTAATGTGAAAGGCATATGTGTGTGCAAATCTTAACATTGGTAAATAGTTAAAGCAATAATATAACGTTATTCAAAAATACAAAGAAACACAATCCAGCTAAGTTTCGATCGATGTTAATCTTTATGCAATGTTTTGCATTAGGTTACAGCATTGACATGCATCAGTTAGTTTCTTATCGCCATTTCCAGTCACTGTTGCCAGGCTTCACCAAGCTCATAAGTATTCTTGCTTAGGTCACCACCTCTATCACTTTTAATCAGCTCATTCTAAACTTATCAGTGAGCAGTATTTATACAGAATTTTATTGCACTCAATTCACTAGGTTAACCATGTTGCTTATCAGCTGGGAGTCATTCAAAGTGAGTTCATTTTCTTCTGAATAACTGGGAATCATAGACTGATATGATATAACATGAAAGAAGATCATTCAGCCTATTGTGCCCAAGCCAGTCCTTTAGTGGAGCCATCATCTGATATTTCCCTCTTTGATTTTGAGCAATTTGTCCTGAGCAAAGTTCTCAACATCATCCTCTTACACTCTTAACAAACTTCAAGCTTGGCATGACTAAATGAATACTTTGCATTAGTATTTAGTGTGGAAAAGGATATGGAAGATATAGACTGTAGGGACATAGATAGTGACATCTTGCAAAATGTCCAGATTACAGAGGAGGAAGTGCTGGATGTCTTGAAATGGTTAAAGGTGGATAAATCCCCAGGACCTGATCACGTGTACCCAAGAACTCTGTGGGAAGCTAGAGAAGTGATGCTGGGCCTCTTGCTGAGATATTTGTATCATTGATAGTCACAGGTGAGGTGCCGGAAGACTGGAGGTTGGCAAACGTGGTGCCACTATTTAAGAAGGGTGGTAAGGACAAGCCAGGGAACTATAGACCAGTGAGCCTGACCAGGGTGGGCAAGTTGTTGGAGGGAATCCTGAGGAACAGGATATACATGTATTTGGAAAGGCAAGGACTGATTCGGGATAGTCAACATGGCTTTGTGCGTGGGAAATCATGT
>NC_057714.1:98904811-98945618 GCF_004010195.1 Chiloscyllium plagiosum | reverse complement strand
GGTATATGAATAGGAAGGGTTTGGAGGGATATGGGCCGGGTGCTGACAGGTGGGACTAGATTGGGTTGGGATAGCTGGTCAGCATGGACGGATTGGACCGAAGGGTCTGTTTCCATGCTGTACATCTCTATGACTCCATGACTCTGAGCTCTTCTTTTGTCACAATTGCATCTACACTACTTAGACCATAAGACCATTAGATCTAGAAGCAAAGTTTAGGCCATTCAGCCTTTGAATCTGATCTGCCATTCAATCGCGGCTGATATGTTTCTCAACCCCATTATCCTGCCTTCTCCCTGTAACCCTAGATCTCCTTACTTACCAAGAATCCATCCATCTATCTATCTATCTATCTATCTATCTCTGTCTTACATACACTCAATGACTTGGTTTCCACAGTCCACTGGGGCAATGAATTCTACAGAGTTACCACCCTCTGGCTGTAGGAATTCCACCTCATCTCAGTTCTAAAGGGTTGTTCCTTCACTCTAACCCTGTGCCCTTGGGTCCCAGTTTCTCCTAATCATAGAAACATCTTCACGTTCACTCTATCCAAGCTTCTCAGTATCCTGTAAGTTTCAATGCGATTCCCCTTCATCCTTCTAAACTCTATCAAGTGCTGACTCAGAATCCTCAACCACTCCTCACATGAAAGCCCTTCATCCTTGGGATCATTCCAGTAGATGGCGCCTGGACACCCCCTACCCCAGGCCAGTACATCCTTCCTTCGGCACAGAGCCCAAAACTACTCACAATATTCCAAATGCGGCCTGACTAGAGTCTTTACAGCTTTAGCAGTACATCCCTGCTCTTGTATTCTAGCCCTCTTCAAATTAATACTAACATTGTATTTGTCTTTCTAAGTGCCAACTGACCCTGCATATTAACCTTAAGAGAATCCTGACCTTAGACTCCCAAGTCCCTTTGTGCTTCAGATTTCTGAAGCCTTTCCCCATTTGGAAAATAGTCTATTCTTCGGACTAAACTGTATAAACTCACACTTTTCCACATTGTATTTCATCTGCCACTTCTTTGCCCACACTCCTTGCCTGTCCAAGTACTTCTACAGCCTCCCCACTTCCTCAACACTATTTGTCCCTCCACCTAGCTTTGTGTCATCTGCAAACCTGGAAACCCAGCCCTCAGTTCCTTCATCCAGAAAGTTAATGTATGACATGTATAGTTATGGTATCAACACTGACCCCTGTGGAACTCCAGTAATCACTGGCTGTCATCCTGAAAAAGACCCCTTTATCCCCACTCTCTGCCTTCTGCCAGTCAGCCAATCCTCTGTCCACGCCAGTACGTTGCTCCTTAACATTGGGCTCTTATCTTATTCGGATGCCTCCAGTGCAGCACCTTGTCAAAGGCTTTCTGGAAATATCAAAAACCTTCCTGTTCAGCTGACCAGCCTTCAGTCATTTCTTATACAGAACTGTGGGCAGCAGACTGCAGGATGTCTCCATTGGGGTCCTGGAAGGTGGCCAGAGACAAAGCCATTGAGAGGAGCGGTGTCTTTGAACAACTTTGGAGAGAGTGTAGAAGTGATCTACAAGAATGGTTCCAGGAATGAGAAGCTTCAGTTAAGAGGCTAGGTTGAAGAAGAGTATTTTCTTGGGAGAGAAGAAGGCTGAGAGGAGATCTAATCGAAGTTTTTTAGAGAATGAGTGGACTAGACAGAGTACATAGGGAGAAGCTGTTCCTGCTCTTAAAGATAAAATAACGATGTGGCATAGATTTAAAGGGACATGTAAACCACGCAATATGAGAGAAAGCTTTTACACTCAGCAAGTGGTTAGGGTATGGAATGCACTGCCTCGATATATAATGGAGGCAGGTTCAACTGAGACACTCAAGATGATATTAGATAATTATTTGGATAGAAAAAGTGTGCAGGGGGAAAAGGCAGGAGATTGGCCTGAGGTAATCGAACCAGTGGGCTGGACGGCCTCCTTCTGTGCTGTAACAATTCTGTAATTCTGTAATGTTTAGTTCCAGCAGGATAACTGAATGGAAAATCCAAGCCTCCTGAGATACTCTGACAAGCTGAGGAAGATTAACCGGTACCTGGATGCCCTGAGCTCCTTCTCTCTGTGGGGCAGAGGCCTTCGCTGCTTGTGCTGCTGTTGATGCGGGTGTTCATCTTGGTCCTCATCTGAGGCCCAAAAGAAAACAACATAAACAGCATCCAGATTAATCTGATAAATCACTGCTCCAAGGTGGAGATCAGATATACAGGATTGAAACTGTATCAGTTGGTATCACATCCGCCTCTGAATTTTGAAGAGTGAAGGGCAGAGATTGGAAGGCAGCTGAGGTGGTAGTTAGTCCCAGTGTCCTGGCCAATAGATGTCCATCAAGCAAAGTCACAAGACAGATTATCTGATCATTAACACACTACAGTTTGTGGGAGTCTACACTATGCATATTTGCTGATTACATTATACAGTGGCTGCAGTACAACAGGGATCACACTTAAAAAAGTACTTCATTGCCCGTACAGTAGAGTACTTTGAGAGGTCTAATAGTTATGAATAAATGTAAGCCTTTTATTTATAGCTGTAGTGTGAACAAAATCGTTCACAGAAACAGACGCACAGTATGAGCTCCCAATGTACATAGACGTTGCCTGTCATGTCTTCAGGTCTCTCAACTGCTGTTATGTTTCCATCTTACTTTCCAGGCAAGTTCCAGGGAGTCTGGGAAAGTCATGTACCTGCAGTTAAATTGCAAAAGCCCTGTTAATATCACTTTACATAAAGTAAGTGTATAAAATCATGAGGGGCATGGATAGGATAAATAGACAAAGTCTTTTCCCTGGGGTGGGTGAGTTCAGAACTAGAGGGCATAGGTTTAGGGTGAGAGGGGAAAGATATAAAAGAGACCTAAGGGGCAACATCTTCACGCAGAGGGCAGCTCATGTATGGAATGAACTGCCAGAGGAAGTGGTGGAGGCTGGTACAATTTCAACATTTAAAAGGGATCTGGATGGCTACAGGAATAGGAAAGATTTGGAGGGATATGGGCCGGGTGCTGACAAGTGGGGCTAGATTGGGTTGGGATATCTGGTCGACATGGATGAGTTGGACCGAAGGGTCTGTTTCCATGCTGTACATCTCTATGACTCTATGACAAACAAACTGACATGAACAAACCACCTCTTCTGGGAGTGGGGATTGTGGGTTTGGTTCATTCTTTTACAGCCTAACATGCAGACGCAAAAGGTTAGCGTCAGTATGTCCTGACTGTTGCCCCACTTTGAACCACCCCCACCCACATCTAAACATTGTTGCTACTTAAATCTCCCCTCATTAACTTTGTATCTCTTCCCAAAGGTGTGTGTGATCTGGTGGATATTTCCCAGATTTTCTGCTTTTAATTCAGATTTCCAGCATCCACAAGATTGTGTTTTCATCTATAGTTTACTGTGATTCCACAAACCTTTCCACTTTGAAAATTGTTTTGGCTTTTTAACAATGTATGGAAAAACAAGGATTGGACTGGACAGAGTTCTGATGAAAAGACACTGGACTCAAAAATGCTAACTCTGCTTTATTCCCACAGACGCTGCCAGACTTGCAGAGTTTCTACAGCAGTTTCTGTTTTGACTGATCTTACTAGCTGCCTAATGTAAAGTCTGGCCTTAAAGGGGCAACCACTAATAGACTGCTCAAACTGCACTAACTAGACATCAGGTAATCCTGCCGATCTAGTGGAAACTAGGTTACTGGGCACAGAGCCTACTAGCTTGCAACTTCAGGCGATTTTAATCAGTTGTTGTGAGTAGGGAAGAATGATCGCTGCTGAAAAGCTTTGTCAGATCTTCTTTAAGACTGACGCCTGAGCTTAAATTTAACCCAGGACCAACACAGATAATGGTAGCTTTCCCGCTTGGCAACCTGGTGACAAAAGAAGCTGTGGGTCTGAAAGGTTCCAAAAAGGTAAAACGTTTTCTTTTTGTTGGCTTGGAGAATCTGAAGTGTTAGATTTGGTTAGTTCCAAACTGGTGGGATCTTGAACAGTAGGGGGGAATGTTGGATCAGCTATTATCCTATTGGGTGGCAGAGCAGGTTCAACGAGCTGAATGGCCTACATGGATAGAGCAGGGTTAGGAATGGATGTTGCAGGTTCAAAGGTTTAGATCTTTCATTAAGAACAGACAACGCAGTAGAAGAGGGCGAGGTGTGGCCTTTTTAGTCAAGGACAGTATAACGGTGGCTGAAAGAACTTTTGACGAGGACTCGTCTACTGAGGTAGTATGGGCTGAGGTTAGAAAACAGGAGGAGAGGTCACACTGCTTGGAGGTTTTTATAGGCCTCCACTGAGTTCCAGGAAGGTAGAGGAGATGATTGGCAAAATGATTCTGGGTAGGAGTGAAAGAAACAGGGTGGTCAGTATGGGGGACTTTAACTTCCCGAACATTGATTGGAAAATGCTATAACTCTAGTACATCAGATGGATCAGTTTTTGTCGAATGTGTGTCGAAGGGCCGACAAGAGGGGAGGCCACACTGGATCTGGTGCTTGGTAATGAACCAGGCCAATGAACCAGGCCAGGTGTTTGATTTAGTTGTAGGTGAGCACTTTGGAGAGAGTGATCATAATTCACTTACGTTTAGTTTAGCGATGGAAAGGGATAGGTACATGCCACAGGGCAAGAGTTATCGATGGGGCAAGGGCAATTATAATGTAATTAGGCAAGAATTAGGATGCATAGAATGGGGTAGCAAAATGCAGTGGATGCAGACAATGGAAATGTGGAGCTGGTTTAAGGAACAGATATTGCGTGCCCTTGATAGGTATGTCCCTGTCAGGCAGGGAGGAAGTGACAAGGTAAGGGAACCGTGGTTTACGACAGAAATTGCATCTCTTGATAAGCAGAAGAAGGAGGCTTATGTGTTGATGAGACAAGATGGTTCAGATGAGGCAATGGAGAGTTACAGATTAACTGGGAAGGATTTAAAGAAAGAGTTATGAAGAGCAAAGAGAGGACATAAGCTGTTTTTAGCAGGTAGAATAAAGGAGAACCCTAAAGCTTTCTATAGGTATGTGAGGAATAAAAGGATGACTAGGGTAGGAATAGGGCCTGTTAAAGACAGAAGTGGGAAGTTGAGTGTGGACACTGTGGGGATGGGAGAGGTGCTAAATGAACATATCTCATCGGTTTTCACTCAAGAAAAGGAGCATATTGTAGAGGAGAAGAATGAGATATGAGCTATTAGACTAGAAAGGATCGAAGTTAGTTACAAAGAAGTGTTATCAATTCTAGAAGGAGTGAAAGTGGACAAGTCCCCTGAACCGGATGGGATTTATCCGAGGATTCTCTGGAAAGCTAGGGGGGAGATAGTGGAGACTTTGGCTTTGATATTTGAGTTGTCAATGTCTACAGGTTTAGTACCAGAGGACTGGAGGATTGAAAATGTTGTGCCCTTGTTCAAGAAGGGCAAGAGAGATGACCCAGGTAATTATAGACAAGTTTGCCTTACTTCTGTTTTAGGAAAAGTTTTAGGAAGGATTAATATTCATCTAACAAGCAACAATTTGATTTCAGATAGTTAACATGGTTTCATCAAGGGCAGATCGTGTCTCACAAACCTCATTGAGTTTTTTGAGAAGGTGACCAAGCGTGTAGATGAGGGTGGGGCAGTTGACATGGTATACATGGACTTCAGTAAAGCCTTTGATAAGGTTCCACATGGTAGGCTGTTGGAGAAAATGCAGTGGCATGACATTGAGAGTAATTTAGCAGTTTGGATTAGAAACTGGCTTTCTGGAAGAAAACAGCAAGTGGTGGTTGATGGAAAATATTCAGCCTGGAGCCCGGTTACTAGTGGTGTGCCACAAGGATCTGTTTTGGGACCACTGGTGTTTGTTGTTTTTATAAATGACTTGGATGCAGGCCGAGCTGGATGGGTCAGTAAGTTTGCAGATGACACTAAAGTCAGTGGAGTAGTGGACAGTTGGAAGAATGTTGCAGGTTGCAAGGGGACTTGGATAAACTGCAGAATTGGGCTGAGAGGTGGGAAATGGAGTTAAATGCAGCTAAATGTGAGGTGATGCACTTTGGGAAGAATAACAGGAAGGCAGAGTACTGGGTCAATGGAAAGATTCTTGGTAGTGTGGATGTGCAGAGGCATTTTGGAGTCCATGTACATAGATCCCTGAAAGTTGCCACCCAGGTTGATAGTGCTGTTAAGAAGGCATACGGTGTGTTAGGTTTCATTGGTAGAGGGATTGAGTTCTGGAGCCGTAATGTCATGCTGTAATTATACAAAACGCTGGTACAGCCACACTTGGAATATTGTGTACAGTTCTGGTCGCCCCATTACAGGAAGGATGTGGAAGCATTGGAAAAGGTGCAGAGGAGATTTACCAGGATGTTGCCTGGTCTGGAGGGAAGGTCTTATGAGGAAAGGCTGAGAGACTTGGGTCTGTTCTCATTGGAAAGGTGGCAGCTAAGGGGGGATTTGATAGAAACATACAAGATGATCAGAGAATTAGATAGGATAGACAGTGAAAGTCTTTTTCCTAGGATGATGACATCAGCTTGTATGAGGGGGCATAACTACAAATTGAGGGGTGATAGATTTAAGACAGATGTCAGAGGCAGGTTCTTTACTCAGAGAGTGGTAAGGGCGTGGAATGTCCTGCCTGCCACTGTAGTCAACTCAGCCACTTTCGGGAGATTTAAACAATCCTTGGAAATACACATAGATGATGATGGGATAGTGTGGGGGATGAGCTTAGATTAGTTCACAGATCGGCGCAACATTGAGGGCCAAAAGGCCTGTTCTGCGCGGTATTGTTCTATGTTCCTGTTCTTATGGTCACAGGAAACCTTGGACGTGCCCCTCACTGAACTTCACCCACTCTCCCCCACTGCAATGCCTTCCTTACTGCAATTCAATGACAGCAATGGACTATCCCTTCAGCTCATCCCATCCAAAATCATGCTTCAGCCTGCCATAGTTCCTTTTCTTTATCAGTAAACTTCTTTCCCTCGTTTGCCCAAGATTTGGGTGACAGATGTGGGGCAGATGGAAATGAGGCTTACTGTTAAAATGTCCTCACCATCTGGAGGTGTAAATAGTTGCCATAGGCCCCAACTTGCACAGTTACTGGGTGAGAATTAAAACCATGGCTACTATATGATCTACTGTTCTATCCTTTTTCTAATCATTATAACATATAACCACTGAAAGGAGCATAAAGGAGAATATAGGTTTTTCTAATCATCAGAAGTATGTACTTACAGTTAGAAGATGTAACATATAATGGTCTAATTGGATAATATAATCACATGTACTTTTTTGAATATGATTGGATAATATAGTGTACTAATCTGGAATGTAAATTATGTGAACACTGTTGGAGAGAGATATGGGTGAGTAAATGTGTAAACTTTTGAGTGGAAACTTATTATCTATTGAAATAGAATAAAATTACTAACTCTGCAATAAAATTTGAGCTGTGCACCATCTTGGATCGGCACATCTCCCATACATGCATGAATAAAAGATTGAACAAAGAAACCTGAGTTTTGTCAGGTCTGAAAGCAAGATTAAAAGGAATTTAGCCTTTCACCGCTAGCAGAGTGGTTGTCAGAATACTTCCCTTGATATGGAAAAATCAGCCTGGGTTCCCACTCTGCTTCTTCATGGAAAGTGCACACCAGACTTGCAGGTTAGGACAAGATTTGGCTTTTGTTGCAGTGAAATGGCCTGGAACATTTGGAACATACAGAAATTTACTGTTACTTTAATGGAGATAAAGAAAAGGATCTTTGGCTATATCACCTGCCTATCTAAATGCACTTAGCAAAGCACCAGATGACATATATGACCTGAACACCACTTGATGTCCATCCAAATGGCTTTTTGTTTACAACTTGAAGTGAACAATAAGCATGTGATCTGGCTATATGACAGAACTACTTGGAGCAGTTGGAAGTCAAAGTTGCTCATTAAGGCTAGCATCTAATTATCATCAAAAAGAACAACATTTCAAAACTTGGTTGGAGTAGACTGTTTGCAAGTAAAGGGATGACTGACAAGTGGGAGGCCTTCATATGTATGATAATGAGAGTTCAGAGTAAAAGGCGAAGCTGGTCAGATTAGGAAAAAAATGAATGAATAAAAATAACTAAGTTCTAGTCAAGAATAAAAAAATGGAGAACCCCTCAACCTGGAAGCAGTTCAGCAAATCACCTCCCTCTAAAAATGCTAATCATCTTGCAAGTCTGCTCCCATTATTTTTTAATTTTATTTTTAATATTATCAGACTGAAGCTGTTGATAATGTTTCTGTACTTACTATTTACACCTCCCTAGACTCCTTTAATTGTACTGTTCTTCTGCCTTGAACCATCATGTTTTTCATCACTTAATCTCTAATCACAAATTTCCTCTTTTATTCTCATTCCATTCTCCATACTTCCCCTACCTCTATCACAGAGTCAGAGAGTCATACAGCTTGGAAATGGACCCTTTGGTCCAACCAGTCCACACTGAACATAATCCCAAACTAAATCAGTCCCACCTGTCTGCTCCTGGCCCATATCCCTCCAAACCTTTCCTATTCATGCACCTATCCAAAGTCTTTTAAATGTTGTAATTGTGCCCACATCTACCACTTCCCCAGGAAGTCCGTTCCACATGTGAACCACCCTCTGCATAAAAACATTGCCCAAATGTCTTTTTAAAATCTCTCTCCTCTCACTGTAAAAATGTGCCCTCTCGACTTGAAATCCACCATCCCAGGAAAATAACAACTACCATTAACCCTATCTGTACCGTCATGATTTTATAAATTTCAATAAGTCTTAATTAAAACCTATTTCATCTCCCAATGTTTTTCCAGGTCTGATGAGAGATCACCAATATGAAACATTTATTCTGTTCCTTCACAGATACTAAATGACTTGATGAGCACTTCCAGCATTTTCCTGTTTTATTTCAACTTTCCAGCCTCCACAGTATTTCTCTCTTGTATCTGCCAACAATGCAGATTTCTGGGCAGTCATGTATCCAACATATCAGTTTTGAATAAAATGCATTTTATTAATAATGTGCATTTCAAATAAATTACACAAGCCATCAGCGGCTGAAGTAAACTAACATCCACATAAATCTGACCTCCAATTGCTAATAAATGCTTGCCAAATTCAGAATTGACTGGGCATCATATTGTAAATAATTACAGTAAGTAAAGCAATACCCCCTAAGGGACTTTTAAGCACTAGAACCAATTTAGAAGCAGTTAAACGTAAAATGAAATCTCAATTTAACTTTGATTCAGCAGATCAGAGTCTCTCTGTTCATCTTATACTGTACAAAAAGAATCAGATTATTTAATTAGGCATTAGTCAGCAGCAGAGTCATAGAGTCATAGGTGAAGAAGAGCAGAGCAGTAGTAATTGGGGACTCGATAGTTCGTGGCACAGATAGGCGGTTTTGTGGGAACGAGAGAGACTCACGTTTGGTTAGGCATTAGTCAGCAGCAGAGTCATAGAGTCATAGAAAAGTACAGCACGGAAACAGTAGGGATGATTAAAATTATAATTTGCTCTCTATAAGTAATCACCACCAAAGTGGCACTCCTGTGAGTCTCTCTCAGGGTCACGGTTTTGGAGGTGGGTATGTTGACCTGACTTCCAGCTGTCTGATCTTAACCACTTGAGACCTGACCCCTTTTATCAGGCAATCGAGGTGACACAGTGATAAACACATTTTCACATCTGTCATTCCACCTGAGACAGGATGGGGACAGGCAGGACCAACTGGATTAGCTTCAAAAGTACTGACCTTTATTTTTATGCTTTGCCACTTCCAAGGGAATGAATGGTTAAAAAAAAAGGTATCAAGTACCTTTAGTAAATAAAAATAATTTTTGTGGATATGTGCTCATGATCAGGTCTCTGGGTATCCCCTATATCTGGCACCTATGTATATATACAATGTTTGATCTGAATACATTCTGTGAGTACATTGCCTGGATGTGACAGAACACACGGAGGGTAGCAAGGCCAGGAAGTGTGCCATGACTGTGGTGGGGTACCTCAATGTCCACCATGAAGAGTGGCTCGGCAGCTCCACCTACTGATCAAACAAGCTACTAGACTGGGTAGGGGCAGGCAGTAAGAGAATTATACAACAGCTTACATGACCGCAACCACACCAAATAACCTGTTAGAAATGTATCTGTCCATGATACAATTGGTAAGAGTGATCACTGTGTAGTCCTTGTGGAGACCAAATCGACCTTTGCCTGGGGGACACCTTTTATTGTGGTATATGGCACTACCACTGCGCCAACTAAATTAAACAGTTTTGAACAAACCTAATAACTTACACTGCTCATCTATGAAGCAGTAACAGATTGGTATTTAATCACAATCTGTAACCTCATGGTCCAGCATATCCCCCACTCTACCATTATCATCAAACTAGGTGAACAATCCTGGTTCAAAGAGAAATGCAGGAAGTCATGATAGAGGTAGTGCCAGACAGATCTAAAAATGAGGTATAACCCTGGAGAGGTGACAACTCAGGACTACTTACATATCAAACAGCATAAGCAGCATGCAATAGGCAGAATTAAACAGTCCATAACCAACGAACCAATTCCAAGTTCTGAAATCATGACACATGCAGCTTTGAATGATGGTGGAGAATTAAACAACTAATAGGAGGTAGAGCCTACACAAAAATCCCATTCCTCAACAATGGGAGAGCCCAGCACACCAGTGCAAAAGACAATGCTGAAGCCTTTGCAACAACCTTCAGCTCAAATGTGCTGAGTAGATGATTTATCGCAGCCTCCTTCTGAGTCCCCAACACTATAGGTGCCAGTCATTAACCCAGTTTGATTCACTGCTCTGACAACTGTCCAACAGTAGCACTGAAGAAATGTGCTCCAGAATTAGCTATGTCCCTTAGACAAACTGTTCCAGAACAGTTACACACTGGCATCCATGTGGAAAATTACCCTGCAAGCAGGGCAAATCCAAACTGGCCAATGACTGCCCCATCTGTCGACTCTCAGTCATCAGAAAAGTGATGGAAACTGTCATTAACAGTGATATCAATGCAGTAGGGGAGGTAATGACCTAGCGGCATTATCACTGGACTGTTAATCCAGAGACCCAAGTCATTTTCTGGGGACACAGGTTCCAATCCCTCCATGGCAGCTGGTGAAATTTGAATTCAACAAAAATCTGGAATTTAAGGATCAAGTGATGACCATGAATCGATTGCTGATTGTTAGAAAAACCCATCTGGTTGACTAATGTCCCTCAGGGACAGAAACTGCCATCCTTTCCCGGTCTGGCCTACATCTGACTCCAGACCCACAACAATGTGGTTGACTCTAAACTGCCTTCTGGGCAATTAGGGATGGGAAATAAATGCTGACCTAGCTAACAACACCCTCATCTCATGAATGAATAAAAAGTACGTGCACAAGAATAACCTGCTCACCGACATTTATGTATCAGGGCCACTCAGTTCTTGTCTCATTATAAATATTTTTCAATCAACCTGTTCAACAACATTATTACTCACATCTGGTGCAGGTAGGGCCTGAACCCCAGCCTCCTGATCCAGTGATAGGAACATTACCACTGTGCCACAATAGCCTCTGCTTATATTTTAAATCCACTATCATAGTGGCATTCAAACCTGGATCCCCCAGAAAATTGCTTGGATCTCAGATTACAAGTCCAGCAACAATACCATCTTCCCTTGCCTTACTGCAATCTTAATTCAAACATGGACAAAAGAGCTGAATTCTAGAAGTGAGGTGAGAGTGATTGTCATTGATGTCAAAGCAGCATTTGATTGTGTATGACATGAAGGAACTCTAGTGAAACTTCAGTCAGTGGGTATCGGGAGCAAAATCTTCCCGGGTTGGAGTCATGTCTGGCACATTGGAAGATGGGCATGGGTGTTGGAGGTCCGGGACATTTCTGCAGGGGTTCCTCAGGATAGTATCCTAAGCCCAACCACCTTCAGCTGCTTCATTAATGACCTTCGCAAGGTTAGACCTGGGAATGTTTGCTGATGATTGCACAATGTTCAGCACCACTCTTGACTCCTCAGATACTGATACAGTCCATGTCCAATTGCAGCAAGACTTGACAATATCGTGTTTTTGCGATGTTAATGAAGCAAATAAAATTTGCACCATACAAGTGCCAGGTACAGACCATCTCAAACAAGAGAGAATCTAACCACCTCCATTTGAAACTAAATGGCATTACTACCACTGAACCCTCAACATTAACATCATGGAGGTTACCATTGAACAGAAACTGAACTAACCAAAGCAATATGCTAGCGACAAGATTTCATTTTACATTTAACCACTTCAAAATTAGTTCTAGTACCTACTGTAACTTTTTACATTCTGATGTCTGGTCACATCTGAGTTGAGTTTGTTAAGTGTATACTGGCAATTGGAGGTCAAATTTAGATTAGAGACTGGGAACTTTGAAGAAAATAACTCACCTCGTGACTTCCCAAAGCCTGTCAACTATCTCCAAGGAACCTATCAGGATTCTAATAGAGGACTGTCCATTTGCTTGGATGAGTAAGACTCCAACAATCCTAAAAAACTCAACATCATCCAGGACAAAGCAGTCATTTGTCTTGCACCCAATGCATCACCTTTAATATTTCCAGCAAACACAGTGGCAACAGTGTGTATCATTTACAGCATGCAATGCAGCAACTTACCAAGGTTCATTTGACACCACTTGCATGACCTCCATCATCCAAAAGGATGGGAACAGAAAATGCCTAGGAACACCAGTACCTGCAAGTTCCCCTTCAAGTCATATGCAATCCTGGCTTGGAACTATTTTACTGTTCCGTCATTGAACTGCATCTAAGTGATGAAACTCCCTTCCTAGTAACCCTACAGATATACCATCCTACAGAGACTGCAGCAGTTCAGGAAGGAAGCTCACCACCATCTTCTCCATTGTTAGGTAGGTTTGTGATGGGCAATACATTTTGTTTAATTAGTGATGCCCATGTTCTGTGAAATAATAACAAATACTAAAAAGGTCCCTGGCTAATTGCCTGGCTCATCCCGAGATATTTTCCTTGGCAGTCTTGTCAGTGCATATTTGCCATTGCCTTTGGCCAGGGCAAAGAGGCAGATCCCAAGCCATACTCAGCCAGAACAGAAATTGAACCTGTGCTTTTGGCATTATTCTGAATGACACACGAGCCATCAAGTCAATGAGCTAACAGTCATACTCAACAATTGAACCTTGCAGGTATTGATTTTGCAACAAAAGCTCACCTATCTCAGCACAATTACCTCCTCATGTTTGGGGTAAGCAATATTGCACAGTCTCAATTGCACACACTTCCAAATATGGTTGGTGTTGGGTTGATTGCTAATATTAAATTAGAGATTGGTAGATTTTCATGAACTAACAACACTAGGGGATATTGGGAAAAATCAGGAGTTGGGTCACAGATCAGTCACAATCTCATTGAATCGCAGAGGAGACTAACTGGCCTATTTCTGTCCCTAAGGTCCTTGCAGTGTTGTACGTTCCTGCACACACTGGAGTAACCAATGTACATGTATTGACAGCATATGAAGGTGCCAGCTCAATTCATTCATAAGTTAATTTAGTGGAGCACAATCATTCTAAATGGGGACCACAAATCAGTAAAAGCATAACAGTAATGAGGTAAAATGAATATCATTCACTTAATTACTTAAATTCTTAAATTAACTGAATTGATGCATGTCTCTTAAGTGGTGCTGATAATTGGAAAACCACTTAACGTTTCTAAACCGTTGTGTTAAAAATGATAAATTATGTTATTATGTCTGATTCATCAGCCAGTTCCATGACTATATTGCATGAAATTACACTTTGGGTACAGAAATGAAAGAGTTAAGTAACACAGTTCAATCAATCAAAATTCTTTGGTTTTGAAAACAAATCAAGTCATTGGTTAACGTGGAAACTCAAACTACTACAATTATTGGCAACCTAAAATAAAGTTGGAGAAACTTGGGAGGTCGAATAGCATTTACAGAGAGAGAAATAGAGTTAACATTTCAAGGCCAATGATTCTTCTTGGAACTGAACAGGGTTTGAAAATGATGCTATTTGTGTTGTTGGAAAAGACGAAGGAAGAGCAAGCTGAACATATGGCGAGAGTGCTCACAGCGAAAAGCAAAGTTAGTGCTAATGGTAGTAAGGGAGAGATTTTGATACAAAATAGGTCTTATTAAAAGCTGTGGGTAGTTAAAAATGAGAACAAACCCATGCAAACAAGATGGGTCAGCGGTTGGGTGCAATCAAAATAGAGTTCAGTGTTCATGCTCTAAAATTAATGAACTCAGTGTTGGGTCCAGAAGGCTGTATAAGTGGAAAATTAAAAATCATACAACATCAGGTTACAGTCCAACAGAATTATTTGGAAGCATTAGCTTTCAGAATGCTGCTCCTTCATCAGGTAGCTTTGGAAGAATATCATAAAACACAGAATTTATAGCAAAAGATTACAGTGTCATATAACTGAAATGATACATTGAACAAACCTAGATTGCTGTTAAGTCTTTCATCTTTAAGAACGGATTGCAGGTTTCGATTCATTAATATGGAAATCTCAGAACTTCTTTTAAGTCACATTCTCGAGATAACTTAAGGTTTTATAAATAAAATGTGACATCTCAGCTCAGGCAATGCATTAAAGGTGTGAGGTTAGAGTCTGCCTGTATCCCAATCTTGAGTCAGACTGGTTCTATTTCCAAAGTAGGAATTTACAAAATATTACATGGATTGACTGCCTGCAGATTACACATTTTTTGAGCAAAATAGAATGTATCTGCAAATATAATTCTGCAAATGCAAATTCACACTGTAGACTATATGTGTGGATATATTCATGTCAGAGAGAGAGAGTGAGTGTGTCTATGTGAGTGTGTCTATGTGAGTGTAGTGCATGTGAGAGTGTGTGTGTTTCCATGTGTGTATGCTTGGTAAAGTGTGCGTGAGTGTGATGGAGTATACGTCTGTGAGAGGCTGTGTGCATGGGCATGAGTGTGAGGGTTGTGTGTGTGTGTGAGTGAGAGAGGGTTTACGTGAGTGTGTATGTAAGAGTGTAAGAGTGTGTGCGTATGTGTGTGAGTGAGAGTGTATGGTGTAGTGGGGTCACCTGTAGTGTGACCCCAAGATCTCTGTTGAGGTCAGCCTGACACGTCTTGCAGTGGTTGCCATGACAGGGTTGCACAGTGTTGTATGGTGTTGCAACACATGTCAGAGTGTCGACATGGATACCACCATTACACATGGGGACACCTCCCACCATGTACACATTGGGTACTCGTGTGACTCAGCCAACGTTGTCTATATCATATGCTGCAGGCAAGGATGCCCCAAGACATGGTACATTGGCGAGACCAAGCAGACATTACAACAATGGATGAATGGACACTGCGCAACAATCGCCAGACAGGGGTGTTCCCTCCCAGTTGGGGAACACTTCGGCGGTCTCAATCAGCCTCAATCTTCGGGTGACTGTCCTCCAAGGTGGATTTCGGGATACGCGACAGAACAGAGTGACTGGGCAGAGGCTGATAGCCAAGTTCCGTACCCGTGAGGATGGCCTCAACCAGGATCTTGGGTTCATGTCACACTACAGGTGACCCCACTACACTATACACTCACTATACACTGGCTCTGTCACACACTCACACACACACGCTTACATACTCAGACACTCATGCAGGATCTCTCTCACACACAAAAACATGCACCCCCCCACACTCATACCCATGCACATACCCTCTCACAGACTTATACTCCGTCACACTCATGTCCACACTTTACCAGACATACACACATGCAAACAAACACTCTCTCTCGTGCACCCACACTCACATGAACACACTCACACTCTCCCTCTCATGGGCGCACATACACATATAAGTCTATGGGGTGAATTTGCATTTGAAGAATTATATTTGCAGATACATTCTATTTTGCTCAAAAAGCTTGCAATCTACAGGCAGTCAATCCATGTAATATATTATAAATTCCTAATTTGGAAATTGAACCAGTCTGACTCAAGATTGGGATATAGACAGACTCTAACCTCACACCTTTAGTTCATTGTCTGAACTGAGATGTCACCTTTTTATATAAAACCTTAAGCTATCTTGAGGATGTGACTTAAAATAAGTTCTGGGATTTACATATTAATGAATTGAAACCTGCAACCCACTGTAAAAGATGGAAAACTTAACAGCAATCTAGGTTTGTTTAATATATCATTTCAGTTGTATGACACTGTAACCTTTTGTTATAAAATTCTGCATCTTATGATCCTCTTCCAAAGCTACCTAATGAAGGAGCAGTGTTCTGAAAGCTAGTGCTTCCAAATAAACCTGTTGGAGTATAACTTGGTGTTGTGTGATTTTTAACTTTATATATTCCAGTCCAACACCGGTACCTCCACATCAAGTGGAAAATTAGACAGTCTTCCTCTACTTGTGTTGAGTTTGATCAGAAAACTGCAATAGGCCTGGGCCAGAAATGTGACCATGACAGAAAGAGTGGTATAGGTCAGACCAACTAAAGATGGCAGATTTCCTTTCCTAAGGGATATTCGTGAACCAAATGGGTATTTATGACAATGGTTACTGTGGTAGGTAACTGGAGGTTCAAGGTTGTTCTTCCAGACAGAGTTTAAGTGTGCTGCAAAGCGGTCACTTAGTCTGCATTTAGTCTTGCTAGTGTAAAGGAGACTACACTGTGAGCAGTGAGTGCAGTAGACTAGATTGAAAGAAGTTAAAGTATTGTGCTGTGTCACCAGTAGGGTGTGTTTGGAGCCCTGGACAATGAGGAAAGAAGAGGCAATAGGACAAGTGTTACACCTTCTGTGATAGCATGGGAAGACGCCATGTGGGATTAACTCCGATTCTGTCACCAAACGTGCAGCCTGACCTGTTGAGTTCTTCCAGCACTTACGATTTTATTGTAAATTCTTGTACATTTTTGCATTAATTTTAGGATGCTGTCCTGAGATTTTAATAAGCATCTTGGTATCATTTAAATGTGTATCACCTAAAAATCTGGAAATTGTTACTTTTGTATATTGCAAATTTGTTATTTTGCTCCTTAGTTAACTCTGTGTTTATGTAATGGGCAGTATCTGCCTTCTTCACACAATAGAAAACAAGCATTAACCATTTCAGATTGCTTTTTCTCAGCTTATATGAAATACTTTTATGCAGCCAGACCTGATCTTCCCAGTCCTTACCCGCTTGATTAAACACATTATGATTCAAGGTAACACAATATATAGCACATATTATTCTGCTGACCTTGTACATATGAATACTAATATGTGTATGGAGGCAATGCTTTGGTGATAACGGTAATGGACTACAAACCTAAAACCCTATGATAATGTCTGGGGATATACATTCATCTCCTCCATGTCAGATGTTGACATTCGAATTCATTAAAAATCTTAAATTAAGATTATTTTAACGGTGAACATGCAACCATTGTCACAAAAACCCATTTGGTTCACTAACGTCCTTTAGGAAGGTAGATCAGCCATCTTAACCTGGTCTGATCTGTAAATCCATTACTATGTAGTTGACTTTTAACTATCATCTGAAAGCCAATCAGTTCAAGGGATAATTAAGGATGTGCAATAAATGCTGGGCCAGCCAGGAACATCCGGACGCATGAATAAATGAAGAAAGGAATTTTATGCTGTAACCATCAACCCTGGGAAAATCTTCAAAGATGGAACAGAATGCCCTTGAGGCATACAAATTCCATGAGGCATTCAAGGGGAGGTTTAGTGGTATTGTCGCTGGATTGTTTACCATCTGCCATGGGACCTGACTTCAAAACCCACCACAGCAAATGGTGGAATTTGAATTTTTGTAAAAAATCTAAAATTAAGAGCCTAATGATGACCAAGTTGATTGTCAGGAAAGAAAAACATTTGGTTCACTAATGTCCCTTAGGGAAGGAAACTGCCATCCTTACCTGGTCTGGATTGCATGTGAAAGTGAGGACTGCAGATTCTGGAGATCAGAGCTGAAAATGTGTTGCTGGAAAAGCGCAGCAGGTCAGGCAGCATCAAAGGAGCAGGAGAATCGACGTTTCGGGCATGAGCCCTTCTTCAGGAATGATTCAAGGTAACACAATATATAGCACACATTATTATGCTGACCTTGTACATATGAATACTAATATGTGTGGTGTGGTGATTCCTCATTCCTGAAGAAGGACTCATACCCAAAACGTCGATTCTCCTGCTCCTTGGATGCTGCCTGACCTGCTGCGCTTTTCCAGCAACACATTTTCAGCTGGATTACATGTGACTCCAGACCCACAGCAATGTGGTTGATTCTTAACTATCCTCTGGGATGGGCAGTAATTGCTGGTCTAGCCAGAAATGCCCTCATCCTGTGAATGAATAAAAATAATACAATGTCAACAAAAAGCCCTCCAGAGTCAGAAAAATGTCAGAAAATACCAAATTTTCTGTGAAAATATGAAAAGTCTTTCAGTGCGACCATCCAAACTGATTTCACACTCACCTCCCTTACAACACAACCACCTGATGAAGGAGCAACGCTCCAAAAGCTAGTGCTTGCAAATAACGCTGTTGAACTATCACCTGGTATTGTGTGATTTTTAACTTTGTACACCCCACTCGAATACTGGCATCACCAAATCATGACTCCCTTAGAACTGGCAGATAGAGGAGACTTTAGTCTAGATTTTAATTCCTGTGCAAAGATTAGTGTCAATTCTACCATGCTATGAATGTGATTATCAGGTGATTCATCAAGTTACATGGCATCTATAACAAAGACACAGGATGTGCAGCCCAACAGGTGCGGACTGGAGTTTATATTTCAGAGGAGCATATATACTCTACGCAATAACTAAAATACTTGTTGTAGTGAAAGGAAACAAAATACAAATCTGAGATACTACTCTGTAGGTTAGAGTCATAGAGTCATACAGCACGTAAACAGACCCTTTGGTCCAACCAGTCCATGCCCAACATAATCCTAAACTAAACTAGTCCCACCTGCCTGCTATTGGCCCATATCCCTCCAAACCTTTCCTATTCATGTACCTATCCAAGTGCCTTTTAAAGGCACTTCATTCCACATGTGAAGCAACCTCAGTGGGGAAAAAAAATTGCTTCTCATGTCTTTTTAAAATCTCTCTTCTCTTACCTTAAAAATATGCCCCCGGTCTTAAAATGCCCCCATTCTAGGGAAAAGACACCTACCATTAACTCTATCTATAAGGAGCTGCATCAAGACATGATTTCAACGAGCTATGTCAAACTGCAGTACCCAAGAACTACAAATAGCAGAAGAAAAATATCTATACAACGTTTTCAAGAAAAACGGGTACCCAATAAACACAATCCACCGATTCCACAGAAACAAACTCAAACCCACACAACGGAACCAAAACTATAGCCACATTACCTTACATCAAAGACATATCAGAAATGACTTCCAGACTACTCAGACCCCTTGGAATCATGGTAGCCCACAAACCTACCACACGCTTAAACAGCGACTAATGAATCTAAAGGATTCCTGAGATACTACCAGCAAAACTAATGTCATTTACAAAATACCATGCAAGAACTGTAAAAACACTATATTGGACAAACTAGCAGAAAACTTGCCACCAGGATACATGAACACCAACTAGCCACCAAAAGACACAACCCACTATCACTAGTTTCTATACAAATCAACAAAGAAGGACACCACTTTGACTGTGACAACACACACATCCGAGGACAAGCGAAACAAAGACATGCACAAGGATTCCCAGAGGCTTGGCATTCTAACTGGAACTCCATCAATAAACACATTGATTTAGACTTTATTCTACCTTCCCTGGAAAAAATGAACTGGAAATGACACCCACCTTAAGAAACCAAGACCTATAAAGAGAGAGGTGGGACATATCACCAGCACTTCACCAGAGGCTCTCACTGAAGATGTTACCTAGTATGGTGATGAAACGTCTGAAAATAAACCTTCCAGCTCAGTAAGCTAATTAACATCCATATCATCAACCTGAATTACAAATCTTCTCAAAAATCTCTCACTATACCCCTCATGATTTTATAAACTTCTATCAGGTCACCTCTCAAAGTCCTACAATCCAGTGAAAAAGGTCACAGCCTATCCAGGCTTTCTTTATAACTCAAACTTTCCATACTCGGCAACATCCTGGTAATTCTCCTCTGAACTCTCTCGAGCTTAATAATATCCTTCCTATAACTGAGCAACCAAAACTGGACACAGTACTCCAGAAGAGGCCTCACCAATATCCTGTACAACCTCAACATGACATCCCAACTCCTATACTCAAAGGATTGAGCAATGAAGGCTAGCGTGCTAAACACCTTCTTAACCACCCTGTCTCTATGTGATACAAACTTCAATGAATTATGTACTTGAACCCCTAGGTCACTCTGTTTTACGACACTACCTAAGGCCCTACCATTAATGTGTAAAACATGGTTTGGATTTGACCACAATATCAATGAAAAGCAGTAATAGGATGTTTGAGTTTGTGAAAGACATTCGTTGAATTTGAAAAAGTTCATATGAATTCACTCGAAGAAAACACAAGTTGAATATTTATTTATACTCTACAGCAAATTGCTTCATATGTTATATGTTTATAATTCAAAAGTGTATTTTAGAATTTCTTAATTTACACTAACAGTGCATAAAAAGGATTGATTTCAAAGGGACTATTGTATACTCAATAAATGGCAAATGGAATGTCCCTGAACTTTATCCTTGATATAAAATTGGAATTCAAATAATGGGAGTGATGCAATTGATAGATCATTGTGGAACTTATTGCAATATTTATTGTTCAATTAAAGAGGTGCCATTAGCTTTCATAAAATGCTTGTAAACAAATGGCACAAACTTTCACATTCATGGAAAGACAATGTAAAATGCAGTCACTTATATTAATGTTGACTCATTTGCCTCAACTCCCTTCCAATACAGGCATAAGAGAATTTTCCCCACATGTTTTCCAGAAGAGCATCCTGCCCCTAAAACTTTCATCTCTATAATGTAAGATATTTTCTTGTGTTGGATGGAGTTATTTAACTGTAAATCCATGCTCAACTATGAAACTATTTAAGTATTTTTGGAGAAAGTAAACATTTTTCAAGAACCATTAGAAAAAGGCCTTGGAATTCATGTGCACTGGGAACAAGAACAAAGGAATTATGCATCAAACACTACGCCTTAGATCTATTCTGTAGATAAATGTATCATTGAGCCAAGGAACTGTATTAAAAATTACCTCAAGAATTATTAACATTCATTCCACTTCTGTAGCTGGGGTGATGTCATTTGTCTATTTAAGGTGGATTTATATTGTGCCAGTGCCACTGTATTGGGCCGAGCAGACCAGCAGTTTGCTACAAACTACAAAGACTTCCTCAAGCTACCAAAGTCCTAGAGTACAGAGCCATTTCCATCACTAGACTCCTGTACTCCAGTTCGACTGGGACTGTGCTCCAAAGACACATAAGAATGCTACCGAGATTCCACCAGCTGTGTCTCTGTCATATTCTCCAGATTGAAATGTAGCACCCTCAAATAGTGTTCTTCTTGATCAAAGTTTGTGAAAAGATTTGTAGCTTGAGTGCTCGTTGTTGTGGTTCTATTCACCAAGCTGGGAATTTGTGTTGCAGACGTTTCGTCCCCTGTCTAGGTGACATCCTCAGTGCTTGGGAGCCTCCTGTGAAGCGCTTCTGTGATGTTTCCTCCAGCATTTGTACTGGTTTGAATCTGACACTTCCGGTTGTCAGTTCCAGCTGTCCGTTGCAGTGGCCGCTATATTGGGTCCAGGTCGATGTGCTTATTGATTGAATCTATGGATGAGTGCCATGCCTCTAGGAATTCCCTGGCTGTTCTCTGTTTGTCTTGTCCTATAATAGTAGTGTTGTCCCAATTCATGTTGCTTGTCATCCGCGTGTGTGGCTAGTTGGTGTTCATGGATGCGGATCGTTAGCTGTCTTCCTGTTTGTCCTATGTAGTGTTTTGTGCAGTCCTTGCATGGGATTTTGTACACTACATTGGTTTTGCACTCCTCTACCCACATGTCAATCAATCCTCCTCCACCCTCAATACTCTACACCCACTCCTTGTTGCAGGGCAGCCAGCCAAACGATTGTAGAGATACCATCATTAATCAGTAGCTCCTTTAGTTTGGCAACAGAAATATTGTTAAGGAGATGCTTGATGTTATTTAGGGCATGAGTAAAACCAATGTAGTATAGAAAATCCCATGCAAGGACTGCACAAAACACTACATAGGACAAACAAGAAGACAGCTAATGATCCGCGTCCATGAACACCAACTAGCCACGAAACGACATGACCAGCTATCCTTAGTAGCCACACACGCAGATGACAAGCAACATGAATTCAACTGGGACAACACTACTATTATAGGACAAGCCAAACAGAGAACACCCAGGGAATTCCTAGAGGCATGGCACTCATCCACAGATTCAATCAATAAGCAGATCGACCTGGACCCAATATACCAACCACTGCAACGGACAGCTGGAACTGACAACCAGAAGTGGCAGATTCAAACCACTACAAATGCTGGAGGAAGGATCACAGAAGCGCTTCACAGGAGGCTCCCAAGCACTGAGGATGTCACCTAGACAGGGGACAAAACGTCTGCAACACCAATTCCCAGCTCAGCGAACAGAACCACAACAGTGTTCTTCTTGAATCTAACCTCACAAGAATTCGCTCAAAATTCCTTCAAACTCAACTCTGATGAACTGTGTCTGGATGGCTGAAAATTATTTCCTGACTAGGTCCTGTTCCTTGACTCTCAGATGGCCAATGTTCTGGGGAATGCAAAGGAAATGCCGATAAAGACACTGAGAAGCTTACTTTGAAACACAGCATCATTAACATGAATGACCAAGAGGAGCCTGTTACTCATCTAAGACGATTGATCATAGATTTTACATTGTAAAGTGACAACATACTGGTTCTGCAAAAGTAGCTCACATTAAAGCCAAATACTCTGAAGGCATTCACTATTGAATCACAAAAAGAACTTACTGCTCATGCCCTAAATAACATCAAGCATCTCCTTAACAATATTTCTGTTGCCAAACTAAAGGAGCTACTGATTAATGATGGTATCTCTACGAACGTTTGGCTGGCTGCCCTGCAACAAGGAGTGGGTATAGATTATTGAGGGTGGAGGAGGATTGATTGACATGTGGGTAGAGGAATGCAAGCAGACTGGCTGATCATAATGTGCATATGATCCCATTTTAGAAACAAGAGTAGGGGAGATTTATGTATCAGAGAATAACAGAAACATCATATTTATACATTCCTGATTAAAAGATGCAGCAGTATGCAGCTATCCTAACTTTGTAAAGAAAATAAACTCTACAAAAAAATTCAACCCACATGCAGATATGACCATAAGATACAGGAGCAGAAGTTAGGCCATTCAGCCCATCGAGTCTGCTCTACCAATCAATCATGGCTGATAAGTTTCTTATCCCTACTCTCCCACCTTCTCCCCGTACTTCTTGATACTCAAGAATCTCTCTATCTCACTTTTAAATATACTCAATGACCTGGCCTTCACAGCCTTCTATGGCAGTGAATTCCATCGATTCACTACTCTCTGGCTGAACAAGTTTCTCCTTATCACCATTCTAAAAGGTCTTCCCTTTACTCTAAGAAGATGTTAATGTTACAATGGACAGAACTTTCATATGTTAATTCTAAGCATGGGGGTGAACATGTCAGATGGTGACTAACATATCTGCCCCTCCCGTGAGATAGCTCACCCAATCAGGTGTCACTCAGCTCTTTAAAAGTCAACAGGTGATGCAGGATAGGTATCTCACCCTATCACAGGATTTGAAATTCCCTGTTGTTCTTGTGGTTAGGATTTGATGTTTCCATTATTGTAACCAGGGTTCGATTCTCACTTAGGGAACAAAACTTTGTTCGTGTCATGGGCTCTTGAGTCACAGGGGTAGTGCTCCTACCTCTGAGCCAGGATTCCCAAGTTCAGATCCCACCTGCTCCAGAGGTGTGTAATAATATGCCTAAACAGGTTAATTAAAAATCACCATCACAGTCCTTGACATGCCAATCAATCGAAGGCAGCATCTTTTGATATTATGTTCTACTTGTCAGAATCAACCACTTGGCAAGAAGTGTTTTCTATCTTTTAGACACATGAGCAGGCAGGGAATGGAGGGATACAGATCATGTACATGCGGATGGGATTAGTTTAGAACGGCATCATGGTTAGCACAGGCATGGTGGGCCATAGGGCATGCTCCTGTGCTGCACTGTTTATGTTTTCATTTTCAAGGAGAAGCCAGCAAGATCAGAGCAAGAACAAGGCAGTGGTTTTCACAGGACATTCCCTTACCTGCCATGTTTGCTCAGCAGCTGGTTCACTATGGTGTCCCAGTTGGGACACTAACCATAGAGAAGCAATAAGTCAAGGCCTCAGTGGTCTTTAATTGACCATGCAAACTAACATAATTGCTGGAAAATTGAGGAAGTCACTTATGGAGTTTCGTGTCAAGCACTTAAGTGTGGAGGTGACAGGGAGATGGTAGATAGACATGTGGAATTCAGAACATGAACAGATCAGCCATAATCGTACTGAATTTTGGAAGAGGCTTCAAGGGCAAATGGTTTACTTCTGCTCCTAATTTGTATTTTCACATGAATGCAAAGGGGCGAGTATCTCTCCAGCAACAAACCATTCAATTATTTCCTCTTCTTGCTCCTCCAAGGAGAGGAATATTGCATGAGGCTACATCATCTAATAAAGGTGATGGTGAGATGATCTAAAAAGAGGGTCTGCCAGCAGCCAGTCTTTGCAATTGCCAATAAAAAATATATTTATTCGCAGGCTGTGGCCATCACTGGCTGGGCCAGCATTTATAGCCATCCATCCAGTTTTCATCTGGCTTCACAAGACCTGCATTTGAACCCTCTGTCTGAATGGGCACCAGTCTTACCTGGATAAAAGAATGTGAATTCATCTAGTGCGTTTCACATTCCTAGCATGCCCTAAAGTCATGGCAGCCAATAAGAATGCCTATATTTTTCTTTGGCAACTCTGGTGGTGGGTTCAGCCCAGATGACTACAATGAACAGTCCTCTTTTTGCCAACAATTCAGTTTCCTGGTCTTTATTTAGTTGATATTGCCAATGATTTCTTCCCTCAAGCACAGTTTCTCTTTCAAAAATCTGTCATCAGTCTCCCACTCATAAAACCTATCCTCATCCCAGCTGTCCTCACTAATAGCTACAAGATTTCTAACACCCCACATGTATCCAAAGCTCTTTAATGTGTCTCCCCCCATCTGTCCCTTTTTGAATCTCTCCACTTTGATTTCTGTCTCCCCAGCAGCACTGATACCACTTCATCCATACTCAGGAGGAATATTCTTTGTGAACATGTCTGGAAATAACTTTTCTGGACGTGGAAATTGTCATTTTACAATGGCTTCTGGAGTCTCCCAAGATCCATGTATCACTCTTTCTTCCTTATCTACGCATAACCTCTTTGAAGAAAGCATATGATGCCGTGGCATTACATTGAAACAATACAACTCCACCAGAAACACAAAAGGAAATTGCTGGAAAAGCTCAGCAAATCTGGCAGCAACTGTGTAGAGAAATCAGAGTTAATATTTAAGGTCGAGTGACCCTTCCTTCCAATCTAGCCAGTTTTCTTCATGTCTTCTTGCACTCCAACATTCAATCCTTGAAACTACACCCACAATGCCATGAACAAGGGAGTTGCAGGATTTTAACCAAATGACACTGATAGAACAGTGATATATTTCTAAGTCAGGCTGCTGAGTGCCTTGGAGTGGAATTTGCAGATGGCGTTCCCATGTATCTGCTGCTCTTGTCCTTCAAGATGATAGTAATCATGGATTTGGAAGTTGCTGTCGAAGAGCTTTGTGAATTTCTCACAGTGCATCTTGTAGATAGTGCACACTGCTGCTCCTGAGCATTGGTGGTGGAAGGTCTGAATGTGGATATGGGGTGCTTTGTCCTGGAGGTGTCAAGCTTCTTGTTTATTTTTGCATCTGCATTCATCCAGGCAAGTGGAGATTATTCAATCACACTGTTGACTTGTGTCTTGTAGATGGTGGGCAGTATTTGGGGGATCAGGAAGTGAATTTCTCATTGCAGGGTTCCTAATCTCTGATCTTGCTCTTGTAGCCACTGTATTTATATAGCTAGTCCAGTGCAACTTCTGGTCATTTTTGTTCCCCAGGACAGTGGGGGATTCGGTGATGGTTAACAACACAATTTTTCTCTTAAATTGGCTTGGTTAAAGGCTTAGCCCTTAAGTAAAACATTAATTGCAGAATAAGATTGATAAGCTTAATCAAAGCCTGACTGTTAATCCAAATTTGAGGTACATTCGTCGTTGCAATGTCTCAACCAATCAGAATCCACTTGCCAACCAATCAGCACACTCCTCTCATGCAGTATAAATAATTGGTTTTCCCCTCAATTTTGTATACTTGTGAGATGTCCTGATGAGTACCAGACAAAAAGGTTTGACAAATATATTCTTTTGGCAGTAATACTCAAGTGCTGTACGACCAAATAACTAAAAGAGAGATAAGTTAGCGTTTTGGATATAGATTCTTCATCAGGGTTTGGAAAGAATTAGAGGGGAACACCATTTACACACACAAATCCACACACACACATGCAAAACATACACACACACATATACACACACATGCACATACACACATGCACATAGATACACACGTGCATGTACAATTGTGAACACACATATGCACACAAACACATGAATGCATGCACTCAGGCAGCAATATTTTGGATTACATCATGACTATGAATGTGAGAGGAAACCGGAGCACATACATATGCACATACACAAGCACGCACACAGATAGATGCGCACTCACAGGTGCACACATACATGCACAGACACATGCGCACACACACATGCACATACACAGACACATGCATTTGCACATACACACATGCACACACAGACACACATGCAATGCATGCACACGCACATATGCACATGCACACACACATGCACACATACACAGACACACATGCACACACACAGACACAAATGCACGTGTATACACACATTAACATACATACATGTGCACATAAACATACACACACACACATGCATGCACACACAGACTTGCATGCACATGCATACAGACATGCATGCACGCACACAAAGATCTGTGTGCGTGCTTGTGTATGTGCATATGTATGTGCTCCGGTTTCCTCTCACATTCATAGTCATGATGTAATCCAAAATATTGCTGCCTGAGTGCATGCATTCATGTGTTTGTGTGCATATGTGTGTTCACAATTGTACATATACAGACACATATGCACACACAAACATAAACAGTTATGCTGTGTAGTTATATGAGAAAGGATTTTGTATGGCTTGAAAAAGACTTCCACGAAAGGAAGGAGATGGTTGAATGGCTGCAGTGTTACACACATGATGCAATAAAAAGGAAAATGATGAAAGAAAATAAAGATATTTATGAGACACAGAGAACGTGTGAGTCAATGAGGGGCATTTCAGAAGGCATGAGGTGACAGTGAAATAGGAAATGTCAATACTGACCAAATGGGACAAGATCCAGCAGCCAGGAAAGGAGAACCCAGGGAACAGGCTGTCCCACCAGGCCAACACAACACAACACCAAGCACTGAGCCATTCTTTCTCACAAGACAGCCTTCCTTTTCAAGGCACAATTCTCACATTCCTTTCCAGTTATTTAATTGTGTTACTTTTGTCTCATTTTAAACAATTTGTTTGAGCATTTGTAATGCCAAAACATTCAAGACTATGGGTCAATTTTGGAAAGTGGGACAAGTATAGATTTAGAATAGTTTCTCATCAGAGCAAATCGATGGGCTGAAGAGCCTCCTCTGTACTGTATGAATCTATGATTTGATATAACTTTATTTTCTTAACCATCTTTTGCTTCACTGGAACACAATTCATTATTCTATATTCTAGTGCATGGGTGAAGTGTATATTTGCATTGGAGTGTGTACATACTGTGCACAAATGTGTATATGGATGTTATTTTTACCATTACACATCTGATGGCAATGTGGTTAGTGAGCTATTAAACACATAGCTGTTGATATGCCTATGTAAATATCAGGACAGTCAGGAGTTTTCCAAATAAGCCTGTTGGACTATAACTTGGCGCTGTGTGATTGTTAACTGCAACTGAAAATGATTTGAAGAGATATTAAATCAAATGACTAAACATTTGGTCAAAAGGTAGTTCCTGAGAAGTCACTTAAAGGAGTAGAGAGCAGCAGAGAGATGGACAGGTTTATTAAGGAAATTTGCTGGGGGTTTCTGTTGACCAAAAACTCAACTGGACTTACCACATAAACACAGTGGCTATGAGAGTAGGTCAGAGACTTGGAATACTGCAGCAAGTACCTCACCCTCCTGACTCCCAAAGCCTGTCCACCATCGACAAGGCACAAGTCAGGAGTATAATGGAATACTCCCCACTTGCCTAGTTGGGTGCAGTTCCAACAACATTCACGAAGCTTGACATCATCCAGGATAAAGCAGCTCGCTTGATTGACCCCACATCCACAAGCATCCATTTCCTCCACCACCAATGCTCAGTAGCTGCAGTGTTTACTACCTACAAAATGCACTCCAGAAATTCACCAAAGATCCTTAGATAGCACCTTCCAAACCTAGGACCACTTCCATCTAGAAGGACAAGGGCAGCAGATATATGGAACAACACCACCTTCAGGTTCCCCTTCAAGCTACTTACCATCTGACTTGGAAATATATCACTGTGCCTTCACTGTCGCTAGGTCAAAACCCTAGAATTCCTTCCCTAAGAGCATTGTGAGTCAACCCACAGCAGGTGGACTGCAGTGGTTCAAGAAGGCAGCTCACCACCACCTTCTCAAGGGCACCCTGTTAGGAGTCTTTTACAGGCCTCCTAATAGTCCTAGAATCATTGAAGAAAGGATTGGGAAGGTGATTCAGGAGATGAGTGCTTCTATGTTCTATGTTCTATGTTCTATGTTCTATGTAACTAGGGATGGGCAATAAACATTGGCCAGCCAACAACACCCACATCCCACAAAAATACATTATAACAAAATTCAAAATTTCAGACCTAGGTAGCTGAAGGCATGACCAATGATGACTAAGGTTAAAGTAAGTTAAGTAATTAAAGTCATTGTAGGTAAGGTAAAAAGATTATAATTTAAGGTATAACTTGGCCAAACCAGATAATTACATTTCAATGTTAAGATTGAAGGAAGTTAAGGTAATTAAAGTTCAGTAAGTAAAATAATTTCAGAGTATAAGCTAAAGTTTAACAGGGCAGTTTGGCCAGATACAATGTCTATCCAGTACCATGTGGGACATTATTTGTGAACACTAGTTGAAACCTCAATGAGTCTATGGGCAGGAAGTGCCACTGGCTGAACAGCCTTAAGCTCCAAGTTTCAAAGCACTTCCTGTAGTCATCAACATAACTTCTGGGTGATTTGGTGCCTCTTAGGTGTTAGGGTCAGGGATGTCACTGAACAGCTGCTACATTCTTCTGGGGAAAAGGAAAACAGTCAGAGGTTGTGGTCCAAAGAGAAAGGTGGGACAAACAAATCCACAACTTCCTGGATAATGAAGGAGATGGAAATTGAATTAAAGAAGAAAAGACATGCTTATGACAGGTGCCAGGTAGTAAATACAATTGAGAACCAACCTGCATATACAGTGTTCAAAATGAAGGTAAGAGAGCAACTAAGAGAAGCAAAGAGGGTGAAAGTAATGGTAGCTAACATTAAAGTGAATCCCAAAGTCTTCTTCAAGTACATCAATAGTAAGAGGGTGGTGAAAGGAGAAGAAGGCTGATTTTGAGCCAAAAAGGGGTTTACACTTAGAAACAAGAAGCATGGCTGAGGTGTAAAATGTTTCAATAAATAGAGAACATACACCTAACTCACAAATCTGGAAAAGCTGATGAGTTCATTTATGAACAGAGTGAATGATGTTTTACACACAAGTGGTCAGCGCATGGCGTTTGGACTTCCTCTTTCTAGTGTGCCAATACCGTGCCCAAGGGTTCTCTTGGAACAGTGATGTTTCCCTTATGATTGTGTCTGGAGACTCTGAGCTTTTCCAGGCTGTGGCCTGATGCAATTTGCTTCTCTTTAGTTCCTGCTGAGTCTATCGACTCCAGCTGGTAATGTGTGGCTGGTGAGGGATCAAACATGAGCATGTGACATTTCCGCTGCACAACTGCCAATCACTCTCCCAGATTGCAGATAGGAAATTGGAACAATAGCATCAAAGTCCCTATCCACTTGTTCCACTGACCTCCAAGATTGCTATGAAGTGATCCAGTACAGGGCAGAGGTTTAAGGCGCGTTTACAGCTATTTGAATTTCTACAAAGTCTGCAGCAATGGGTTTTTGTTTTCTGCACCCAGATGCATGTTTCCCCATTTTCACCACATGCTTCAGTTTCCTCCCACATCATAAATGTGCTGTAATCCAAAATATTGCACCCATGTCCTAAACTTACTGCAAATTAAATTTCCCTGCCATCCTTGGGTTTTCTGTCCTATATTGGCTTCTGGTCAAGCAATGACTTCATTTAAAAACCCCCTTCCTCATTTTCAAGCAGCACCATGGTCTTATCCCTTCGCATTTGTGGAATGTTTTCCACTCCAAAACCCTCAGAAGATGCTGAAGTAGGGCCATTGGACCCTCCATGTTAATTCTGCTTTCTCGCAATAGATACTACTGGACCTGCTGAGTTTCTCGAGGAATTTCTGTTTTTGTTCCCTCTGAGATATTGTATTTTTAATTCATGCCTCTTGCTCATTTCTTACTATAATTGCTCTACCATTGGTGTCTGTGCCTTCAGTTGCATACGATTGCAACCCCTCAATACCTAGGTAAAAACAATGACTGCTGATGCTGGAAACCAGATTCTGGATCAATGGTGCTGGAAGAACACAGCAATTCAGGCCCAAAACGTCGATTTTGCTGAAGCTCCTCGATGCTGCCTGAATTGCTGTGCTCTTCCAGCACCATTGATCCACCCCTCAATACCTGTCTGCCTTTATACATCATTTTCAATCCAAATTGTTGTCATCGGTGTCATTGTCATCATTGCCTAATAAGTCAGATTTTAGCCCTCTAGCTGTCTATTTACACCTGCAATCCTCCAGTCTATCTCAGCACTCTAAAATTCTATCACAACTCTACAACCTGCTCATACCAACATGTGCATTCTAATCACTCTGGCCTCTAAAGCAGTGCTCACTACCACACCCCCCCCACCCCTCCCCCACCACTACATCTATTTTTACTTCAGCATGAGCTGTCATTCCCTCATCAATTTAGCTCTGTAAGCTTTAATCCCTTGCTAAACCTCTTTACCTCCATTATCTCCTTTAAAACTCTCCTTAAAAAACAGCTCTTTGACCCACGTTTTCCATCATGCCTCCCAATAGGTGTTGCTTTGGCTTGCTGTCCATTTTCAGATAAGAGGAAGGATGATAATCCTTTGCAAAACAGCTCAGGACATTTGTCAATGTTAAAGTTGCTCATAGTTAGTAAACTGTTGTTTCAGGTTTAAAGGAATGCTCACAAACAGCATCTTGAATAATTATGAAATTCCATGCATATCATGTCTTTTGTAATAAACAAAATTTAAACTGATCATCAACATCTGATGAGTGTGTTTATGGATTTAAAATGTATTGATCTATTTAATTTACTCTGATAAAAGTTCTACCCTGAGACAAAATCCGTAACATAAAAGTTATGGCTTTTTACTTAACAGCATGGATTCTCCAACCTCTATCCCAAAGGTCTAATTGTATAATCCAATCTTAGCTTATGATAATAGCTGGGAAACATAGCAAAGATCATAAATGGGATGTTCAATGTCATTTCAATGAAATTAAATTTTATATGTTGCTACTAGAAAAGGATGGCAGCTCAAAATATCCTCAGCAAAGGCATAAAAATGCATTATTATGATTTATAATGCATTAATATGTATGGAAACTGTACTACTTGTCATCTCTAATATTAATGCTTATAAAGCACAGCTCAGCAAACACCTTGCTGTCCTTTTCATGCGCCACTGCTTCAGATGACACTCTTACCCTGGCAAGAAATATAGCTTCCGCAGATATTAACATATAAAATAAAAAGCATATTATGGTTCCTGCAACTGAAAATCAAACATTTTTAAACACTGTATGCGTGTGGAACTATACGTTGAGTCCTGAGGGATTCAGTTCAGAGAAACAAATGTCCTGAATGACTATTATCAATTTTTATTTGAGGAATGATTGAAAGTTTCTTTTTTGATTGCAATCCTTGATGCAATGCTAACACAGTGCTGAAATTTAGCTTGTGACCCAGTATAAACAAATACTGTTGTTTTGCTCACTGCAGTTTTAACATTTAAAGCACAATTCAGGCCTTCCTTTTTAACGCAATTGCCACAAATTCTACCAAAAAAAACATTACTTTGAATAGTCCTTTGAATATAAATAGAGTAGCAATGAATACATTCATCAGAAGTGACTTTGCTGTTTTACCAAAGATGTTAGTCCATTTCAACAATCACAGGGACAGTGAGGCTCACTTCAAGGTGAAACTGTGAGAAGATCAACTTTTAGTTTGAGTGTTAAAGTTACATGTCATTTTTTGAAGAAACATTATCCTTTGAGAGAAATAAATTCCATTGGAGTCTGTACTTAAAAGTACTAGAAATTATTTTTGACCAGTGTTAACAGTTGCCTTTAATTACTTGTAAGTGGGGACCATTAATTGAGGTTTCATTTAAACAGTTAAAAAGACACTAATTAAAATTGTGGTGAGGTTGAAGCAAGAAACACGTGCATTGGGTGTTTCATGTTGTAAATAAATGTAAGAATGAGTAAAGATTGGCTCTACTATCATCATTCAGCAACTGCTTTCCAGATAAGTACACCAGAATTGAATGGAAAACATTGCGCGCTTTGCTGGCAATCTAAGGACTAATTTACCAAACCTGCATTTTCAGTGAATAGGTGTGCTTGAGAGTTTATAAATGGGATGACTGTTGTCACAATGTAGTGGACTATTTTCAACTTGCAACCTCCTTAAATGTGGCTATCGTTGTAAAATGCAGGATCAGTAAATCTAGCCTATCATTTATCAAATCCTGCTCCTCAAAAAAATATAACTTACATATTGGTTAAGCATCAGTACTGATTTGATATAATACAGCAGATCAAAAATAAACAGGTAAACAAAAGAAGGACATGTTTAATCCAGCCCATTACCACCCCATCAGTCTACTCTTGATTATCAGTAAAGTGATGGAAGCAGCAGCAATAACCTGCTCAGTGATGCCCAGTTTGGGTTCCACCTGGACCACTCAGCTTCTGACCTCATCACAGTCCAAACATGGATAAATGATAACTGCATAACATTCAGCAGCATTTGCAGCTCCTCAGATACTGAAGCAGTCAAAGCCCAAATGCAGCAAAATCACAACCATATCCAGGCTTGGGCTGAAATGTGGCAAGTAATATTCTGCCATGCAAGTGCTGGGCAATGACCATCTCCAATAAGAGAGAATTTAACTATTGTCCCTTGACTTTCAATAGAATTACCACCACTGAATGCCCAACAATCAACATCCTGGGGCTTACAGTTGACCAGAAACTGAACTGGGCTAGTACTGTGGCTACAAGAGCAGGTCAGAGATTATGAATCTTGCAGCAAGTAACTCCTCTCCTGACTCCCCAAAGCCTGTCCACCATCTACAAGGCACAAGTCAGGAGCGCAATGGAATACTCCCCACTTGTCTGGGTCAAAACTTCATACCATCCAGGACAAAGTAGCCCCACTTGATTGGCATCACATCTATAAACATCCACTCAGTCTATACTGCACTGCAGAAATTCACCAAGTATCCCTATGACCACTTCCATCTAAAAGAAGGGCAGCTGATATGTGGGAACGCTACCACTTACAAATTTCCCTCCAAACCACTCACCAGACTTTAAAACATATTGCCATTCCCTCAGTGTTGCTGCGTCAAAATTTTGGAATGCCCTTCCTAACAGAATTGTGAGTGAACCTACCACAAATGGACTGCAGTTGTTCAAGAAGGCAGCTCACCACCACCTTCTCAAGGGTATCTGGGAATGGGGCAATAAATGCTGGCCAGCCAGCAATGCCCACATCCTGTAATTGAATAAAGCTAAACATTTGCCCATTAGCGCCTAGGCAAAATAAATGGTTTAGCTATCAAAAACAAGAGGACTTGAATCAATATAGTTCCTTTCAGAACCTCAGGACATTTCAATTTTTTTCCACAAGGAACGAATCACTTTAAAATGTGGGCACTTTTGTCATGTTGGAATTTCAGCAGAAACCTTCTACACAGCAGGCCCTGCAAATGACAGGTAAGTAACAAAATGATCAGTTTTCATTGATGTTGGTTGAGGGTTAAATCATGCCTCATCCTTTGAGACATTCTCTTTGTTCTCTTTCAGATATTGGCATGGCATTCAAACATCCATTTCAGAGGCCAATTGGTCTTGGTTTAATTTCTTAAATGATAGCTAATGCATTCAACAGTACAGCCTTTCCACAGTGCTGCATCGTGTATTGGCCTTGATGTGTTTATCTTCAGGCCATGATCCTTTAACACAGAAACATAAAATTCTACTGGGAATTCAAGGTTACCAAAAAGTTGGCTTCATCTAATTGCTTTCAATCAGGTTTACCATAAAAAAATCTGAGAAAGGGATTTCATGTGAATACGTTGTGTTTGTCAATGTAGTAAGTGAATTGAAGATATGCAGTAATGGTTCTTGGAGGCTAGTGCATGTCAGATGCCAATATCCATGGAGGTGGAGTACATGTGGACAGCACCCATGTATGGTGACCTGAGGATGTTGGAGTTTGGTTTCCCACATGGATGTTGTTCAGCGGGTGGGGAGTTTAATCCAACAGGTACTTGCTCTAGTTTCTTTGCCAAGTTTTTCTGGCACTGAGCTTGTTTGGCAAGTTTGGTAAGATGGGAACCTGAATATTAATGAGGTGAATCATGGAGTTAACAAGGCATTTAACAAAGAATAATAACCATCAATTGGTATCTTGCCACTGCCTATTGAGAATCTTGCCATGTCACTGGTGAATAGCATGAAAGATGGAGTGTAATGCTCTTTGTGTCAAGATGGGTCTCATCACAGTTTTCACCTGAATCTGCCACACATCTCGCCATATCCCACATTGTTCAAACTCCTATAAGATTCTGGACAATGTTTTAGGTCAATGATGTTTGATGAAAACTGAAATCAGAGTGCAGGATCATCGACCTGAAAGGTTCTAAGTAAAAGCAAAGTATTATGGACGCTGAAGATTGGAAACAAAAACAGAACATACTGGAAAATCTTTGCAGGTCTGACAGAATGTGTGAGAAGAGAAACAGAATTAATGTTTTGAGTGCAACATGTCTCTTCTTCAGAACTCCAAAATGTAAACTCTGCTTCTCGCCACAGTTACAGCCTGACCTGCTGAGTTTTTCTAGCCTTTTCTTATTCCTATTTCAAATTTTATTTGATATAAAAAACAAAGTAAGCACGATTAACTTAATGCAATAACTTTAAAGAATTTACGCTATAACTTTAATTTTACTCTTTACCTTCCTCTTATGAGTTCACTTGTTTCCTTAAAGAGAAATCTGGGAGTGCAGGTCCATTGTACCCTGAAAGTTGCAGCACAGGTGGATAGAGTGGTCAAGAAGGTATATGGTATGCTTGCCTTCATCGGACGGGGCATTGAGTATAAGAGCTGGCAAGTCATGTTAAAATTGTACAAGACATTGGTTCGGCCGCATTTAGAATACTGTGTACAGTTCTGGTCACCACTTTACCAAAAGGATGTAGACGCTTTGGAGAGGGTGCAGAGAAGGTTTACGAGGATGTTGCCTGGTATGGAAGGTGCTAGCTATGAAGAGAGGTTGAGTAGGTTAGATTTGTTTTCATTAGAAAAAAGGAGATTGAGGGGGGCCTGATTGAGGTTTATAAAATAATGAAGGGTATAGAAAGAGTAGATAGAGATAAGCTTTCTCCCAGGGTGAAGGATTCAATAACGAGAGGTCACGCTTTCAAGGTGAGAGGTGAAAGGTTTAAGGGGGATACACGCGGCAGGTACTTTACACAGAAAATGGTGGGCGTCTGGAATGCATTGCCAGCAGAGGTGGTAGAGGCAGGCACGGTAGATTCATTTAAGGTGCATCTGGACAGATGCATGAGTATATGGGGAGCAGAGGGATACAGATGCTTAGGAATTTGGCGATAGGTTTAGACAGTACATTTGGATTGGCTCAGGCTTGGAGGGCCGAAGGGCCTGTTCCTGGGCTGTAAATTTTCTTTGTTCTTTGTTCTAAATCTTGAAGATTCATTCACTTTTTCTGGGACCAACCCAAAAAAGATGCACTAATCCTCCAGAATTTACTTTCATTTTCAGCTATTCCTCAAGGTACAAATGTTGTACAGGTCCTTCCATCATATTCTGCTGAATCACTCCAATTTTCTTGACTGACCTCAAGAACCATGGCAACAAAAACAGAAGTTGCTGGAAAAGCTCATCAGGTCTGGCAGCATCAGTGAAGAGCAATCAGAGATAACATTTCAGGTCCGGTCACCCTTCCTTGCTTTTCCAGCAACTTCTGTTTTTGTTTCTGAATTTTGGTTGTCATGAACTGTGGACTCTTCAGTTCCTTGTCCTGGCTTCAGACATAAATAGATTGCTTTACCTCAGACTTCCTCCACTTCTGCACAGTTATTTCCAAGCAAGCTATTCATACAAATTACTTTCTGCCACAAACTCTGTGAGGGCCACTATAGATTTCTGCCACTAGTTGCAAGTTAAAGCTAATTATCCAGCTGCTTTTCCCTCATGAAACCCAACCTTAACTATTTGCTTCTGTCAGTAAAGGCGCACAGAGAAATTAAATTTAAAAAAGCCTTAAAATGAAAGCTCATCCCTAAGTCACTACCTTAGTGACAGAGTGGCATGATTTGAGATGATGTAAACAGAAATGCAAATAAATTATTTTATCATCAGCATAATGTTTTTGAGTCTGCTACTTATACAAATAGCTTATATTGTTAATGGATATAATCACCTTCTCCCCAAGGCCTCCTCATCTATGAAAGCTTAGAAATAGATCATTCATTGCTCATGTTTTCACTATGAACTCTGATTTTGTGACAGACACACAAGTTAACTTTTGTCTGTAATTAACTCCAGGCTTGATTGAATTGTAGTTATTTCAGGCTCTCTTCGTTTCTCAATCAAATTACTCCACTTTTATAGTTTAAACAAAGTTGAAAATCACAAAATTTGGAAGTACTAGCTTTCGGACTGCTGCTACTTAATCAGATAGCTGTGAAGATAGCAGTCTTATGATTCTGCTCCGCAGCTACCTGATGAAGGAGCAGCACTCCAAAAGCTAGTACTTCCAAATAAACCTGTTGGACTCTAATCTGGTGTTGTGTGAGTTTTAACTTTGTCCACCCCAGTCCAACTGTGGCACCTCCACATCATAGTTAAAACATCAAGTCTTTAAACCATAAGTTATTTTCTAAAAGAATTGATTACAAACGAGGTTATCATACCACTGTTTCAACCTTAAACATATTCAATGATGGAGGATCCACAATCTTCTAACGTCAAGTATTCCAATGATTTACAAATCTCTGAGTGAAGACATTTCTTCTCATCTCAGTCCCAATGATACACCCCTTAACATGGGGCTATGACCCCAGCTCCACCCCATATTCTCGATTCCCCAACTGAGGAAACAAACTCTTCGATTTACTATATCAATTCACCTTAAGAATCATGCTGGTTTCAATAAAATCATCTTTCACTCATGCCCTGCTATTCCATGTTCTATGTTTAACTCCAGAGAATGGGGCCCAATCTACTTATTCATCACTATCGGACAACAGGGAGCCAATCTAATGAATTTTACCTGTACTGCCTCCAATATGAATATAATCAGTCCTTAAATAAAGCAAAGAACTGCAGATGCTGGAAATCTGGAAAAGAACGTGAAATTGCTGGAGAAACTCAGCAGGTTTGGCAGCAACTGTGCAGAGAAAGCAGAGATAACCTTTCAAATCCAGTAACTCCGGTTCTGAAGAAGGATCACAGAACCCGAAATTTAACTCTGCTGAGTTTCTCCAGCAATTTTGTTTTTGTAACAATCCTTAAATATGAAAACTAAACATGTGAAATCATCAAATCCATATAACATTGCACCATATCATGGGTTATCATGGTCTAGGGTATATAAAAACGGGAACAGGAGATTTGAGCACCTTATATGTTCAAATCTATGTTTTGGTGTAAAATATGTAAAACAATTTACTAGAATCCAGGGAAATCCTACTGTATGTCAATACAGATGAAAAAGTAAATTTAAGGGTGGTACGGTGGCTCAGTGGTTAGCACTGCTGCCTCACAGCACCAGGAACTGGAGTTTGATTCCAGCCTCGAGTGTATGTCTGTGTGGAGTTTGCACATTCTCCCTGTGTCTGCATTGGTTTCTGCTGGGTGCTCTGGTTTCCTCCCACAGTCCAAAGATGTGCAGGTTAGGTAGCTTGGCCATGCTAAATTGCCCATAGTGTTCAGGGATGTGTAGGTTAGGTGCATTAGCCATGGGAAATGCAGGGCTACAGGGATACGGTAGAGGGATGGGTCTGCATGAGATGCTCTTTGGACGGTTGGTGTGGACTTGTTAAGCAGAACGGCCTGTTTTCATGCTGTGGGGATTCTATGGATTAGAATATTGTTTGTCCCTTTATTCAAGAATGTTTCACATGGAGACTGAGAAACAGAAGAAAAGATATTAGTAACTTCACTATATCAATGATTACATTGTATTTTCAAACATACTCCGTTCCCCTCACTTAATTTGAGATTAGATGGGTGAGAAAGTGAGGACTGCAGATGCTGGAGATAAGAGCTTAAAAATGTGTTGCTGGAAAAGTGCAGCAGGTCAGGCAGCATCAAAGGAACAGGAAAATCGACATTTCGGGCGTAAGCCCTAGATGGGTGAGGTCCATTTCAGAAACTAACTGTTGTGGCAACAGTAATGGGGCGTGACAATGGGGAGATCAGTTTGGGATCAGATGAGCTGGATCTAAAGTTCAAATGGTGCAGGTTCACAGGAATCTTGAGGTAACTAGGTCGACTGGGTTCGATTTCAACCTCAGGTGGCTGTCTATGTGGCGTTTGCACATTCTCCCCAAATCTGTGTGGGCTTCCTCCCACAGTCCAAAGGTGTGCAGGTTAAGTAGATTGGCCACGTTAAATTACCTATAGTGTTCAGGGATGTGCAGGCTGAGTTAGCCATGAGAAATATACGGTTACAGGGATAGCTTGGGGGTGTAGATCTTGATGGGATGCTCTTCGAAGGGTCAGTGCGGACTCGATGGGGTGAATAACCTGCTTCCACACTAAATGGATCCTATGGTTGTACGAGAAGTAGTGGGGGAGCCAGAAGTGACGAAACGTTTGATGTGCAAGACAGAGGTTTTTGAATTGCAGTGTCACAGTGCTCCTTGATGCAGTCATTAATCCACAAAATTCAACAGCAATAGGCAGGTGTTCATTGTGGTCACAACTTTTCAAACAATCAGTGCCTGCTAAACAAATTGAGGCTGTCATGACACCTTTGAAGAAACAAGAAATGCAAAAACAAAATATACAGTTTTGAAAACAATTGAGTCTTTATAATGCTAATACTAACTTCACAAAATCACTCCCGGACAGTAACAATTTCTAACTTCTTTCCACCTCACTAATTTTCCTCTCCATTCTCCTCAATGAGAATGGGCCCAGGAACAGAAAGCTTAACATATAAGAAATGTTTGAGGACTCCAGGTTTATACTCAATGGAGTTTGGAGGAATGGGGGTGTGAGGTCTAATTGAAACGTACAGAATACTGAGTGGCCTGGACAGCATGGATGTTAGGAAGATGTTTCCATTGGTAGGAGAGAATAGGACCCAAGGGCACAGCCTTAGAGTAAAGGGAAGACCTTTTAGAATAGAGATAAGAAGAAACTTCTTTAGCTAGAGAGTGGTGAATCTCTGCAATTCATTGCCAAAGAATGCTGTGGAGGTCATTGAGTATATTTAAGACTGAGATAGATAGATTCTTGAGTATCAAGGGGATCAGGGCTTATTGGAAGAAAGTGGGAGAATGGGGTTGAGAAACTTATCAGCCATGATTAAATGGCGGAGCAGACTCAGTGGGATGAATAGCCTAAATTCTGCACCTATGTCTATTGATCTTATGCTGAAAATGTGTTGCTGGAAAAGCGCAGCAGGTCAGGCAGCATCCAAGGAACAGGAGAATCGATGTTTCGTGCATAAGCCCTTCTTCAGGAATGAGGAAAGTGTGTCCAGCAGGCTAAGATAAAAGTAGGGAGGAGGGACTTGGGGGAGGGGCGTTGGAAATGCGATAGGTGGAAGGAGGTCAAGGTGAGGGTGATAGGCCGGAGTGGGGTGGGGGCAGAGAGGTCAGGAAGGAGATTGCAGGTTAGGAAGGCGGTGCTGAGTTTGAGGGATTTGACTGAGAC
>NC_057714.1:98895779-98904648 GCF_004010195.1 Chiloscyllium plagiosum | reverse complement strand
GGAGGGAAATGTATCCCTGGTGGTGGGGTCCGTTTGGAGGTGGGGGAAATGACGGCGGATGATACGCTATACATGGATGTTGGTGGGGTGGTAGGTGTGGACCAGTGGGGTTCTGTTCTGGTGGCGGTTGGAGGGGCGGGGTTCAAGGGCGGAGGAGCGGGAAGTGGAAGAGATGCGGTGGAGGGCATCGTCGACCACGTCTGTGGGGAAATTGCGGTCCTTGAAGAAGGAGGCCATCTGGGTTGTACGGTTTTGGAACTGGTCCTCCTGGGTGCAGATGCGGCGGAGACAAAGGAATTGGGAATATGGGATGGCATTTTTACAGGGGGCAGGGTGGGAGGAGGTGTAGTCTAGGTAGCTGTGGGAGTCGGTCGGTTTATAGTAAATGTCTGTGTTGATTCGGTCGCCCGAGATAGAAATGGAAAGGTCTAGGAAGGGGAGGGAGGAGTCTGAGACGGTCCCCCCATGCTGCCTGACCTGCTGCGCTTTTCCAGCAACACATTTTCAGCTCTGATCTCCAGCATCTGCAGTCCTCACTTTCTCCTATTGATCTTATAGTCTTATAATCTTCACTTTACCTTGAATTTAAAATGTGAAGGTGCCATGGAAGTTCAGCATTTAATATAGAGCTTGTCCTTGGTGTTGCTTCTGTTTCCTCTAACTGTTCCTCAACTCTTCTATCCTACTGAAGTCCTCAATCCTCTCTGCTGTTCCTCCTTGAAACTCGACTCTCCTGCTCCTCAGATGCTGCCTGACTGGCTGGGCTTTGCCAGTGCCACACTTTTTGACTATGCTCAAGAACCTGCCAGATGCAAACCTTGGGCATCTTGAAGAGGTAACTTTCTTCATTGACGTTTGTCGAGGTGCACAGCAATGACTAAGTGACAATGAAGCCAATTTACTGATAACACCATACTGTACAAATGGTTTTTAAGGAACCTCTGAAAGCAAGAACACTCTCTTGACTCATGGAAAGGGCCCTCCTGCCACTAGTGATGGGGATCACAACTGTAGAAAGAACACGAACTTTATTGCTTTATTTCCTGGATGTTAAATGTCAATGGGACACAGAGTAGAGAGTAAATCTGACAGGGCACTGACGTATCTCACATAGCATTTGTTAGAATTTTCTTCCATTACGTTCAATGAAAGAGGTATTAGAAGAGATCTGTTACGGCACTTCTCCCAAGTGATACTCAACACCCAAATGATAAAGACATAAATCTTCCACTTAGTCTTAGCAGTGGTTTAGCACTTGGAACACAAATTCTGTTTCTTAGATCAAAGCTATGAATGTTTTCATTCAGGATGACATGATGCATAAGATGTGATAAGAATTTCAGTAAATAGTATCAAACAGGAACTTAGATACCAGTATGGAATAGATTTTATAAATTAACACTCTAGCCATACATCATAACATTATAGAGCATCTGAGGAGCAGGAAAATCAATGTTTTGGGCAAAAGCCCTTCATCAGGAATGGAGGCAGGGAGCCTCCAGAGTGGAGAGATAAGTGGGGGCGAGGGGCGACTGGGGAGAAGGTAGCATAGAGTACAATAGGTGAATGGGGGTGGGGATGGAGGTGATAGGTCAGATAGGTGGAGCAGATAGGTGGGAAGGGAGATTGGCAGGTAGGACAGGTCATGAGGACAGTGCTGAGCTGGAAGGTTGGAACTGGATAAAGTGGGGGAAGGGGAAATGAGGGAACTGGTGAAGTCCACATTGATGCCCTGGGGTTGAAGTGTTCCGAGGCAGAAGATGAGGCATTCTTCCTCCAGGCGTCGGGTGGTGAGGGAGTGGCAATGGAGGAGGCCCAGGACCTGCATGACCTCAGCAGAGTGGGAGGGGGAGTTGAAATGTTGGGCCGCGAAGCGGTGGGGTTGATTGGTGCAGGTGTCCCGGAAATGTTCTCTAAAGCGCTCTGCGAGGAGATGTCTAGTCTCCCCAATGTAGAGGAGGCCGCAGCGGGAGCAATGGATACAATAAATGACATTGGTGGATGTGCAGGTAAACCTTTGATGGATGTGGAAGGCTCCTTTAGGGCCTTGGATGGAGGTGAGGGAGGAGGTGTGGGCGCAGGTTTTGCAATTCCTGTGGTGGCAGGGGAATGTGCCAGGATGGAAGGGTGGGTTGTAGTGGGGCGTGGACCTGACCAGGTAGTCACGGAGGGAACAGTCTTTGCGGAAAGCAGAAAGGGGTGGATAGGGAAATATATCTCTGGTGGTGGGGTCCGTTTGGAGGTGGCGGAAATGTTGACGGATGATGTGGTTTATGCGAAGGTTGGTAGGGGTTGAAGGTGAGCACCGGGAGGTTCTGTCCTTGTTACGATTGGAAGGGTGGGGTCTGAGGGCGGAGGTCCGGATGTGGACAAGACGCGTTGGGGAGCATCTTTAACCACGTGGGAAGGGAAATTGCGGTCTCTAAAGAAGGAGGCCATCTGGTGTGTTCTGTGGTAGAACTGGTCCTCCTGGGAGCAGATACGGTGGAGGTAGAGGAATTGGGAAAACGGGATGGCATTTTTACAGGAGGTAGGGTGGGAAGAGTTGTAATCCAGGTAGCTGTGGGATTTGTAAAAAATATCAGTGTCAAGTCAGTCGTCATTAATGGAGATGGAGAGGTCCAGGAAGGGGAGGGAGGTGTCAGAGGTGTTGGGCTTTTGCCCGAAATGTCGATTTTCCTGCTCCTCGGATGCTGCCTGACCTGCTGTGCTTTTCCAGCACCACTCTAATCTAAACTCTGGTTTCTAACATCTGCAGTCCTCCCTTTTGCCTACCATAACATTATAATTAAAGGATGGAATATCATGTGACACATACAGTTCTCTTAACCTAAAATCTCCTGTCATGCATACTCAATGCTTTTTTACTCATTTGTATACTCTACCCATATCTGTAAATACATATAAAATATATGCCACCTGATACACAGGAAATGTAGACAAATACACTTAATTTTCAGTATACGTTCCTTCTGATTTTTTTTATTGACGTGGAGTTCCCAAAAAGCGCACCTTAATCTGAGCGCAATCCTCCTCTCCCAGCCTTTCAAAATCTTTGTCAAACTTATTTCCTCAATCATGTTGTCAGCTCCAACCAAACTTCTTTTCTTCCTTCCCCCTAGTCACCTGATTGGTCGGCCTTTCCCTCCACTCTGTAAAACACCTCAAATTTCTTTTTCTCTGCACAGGATGAGCATAATGGAAGTACACGTTCTTATTTAATCTAATTAGATTAATTTTGAAATAACAAATTCAGAGCAGTAGATTGCTCTTTGGTTCCTTGAGCCTGCTCTGCAACTCAATATAATCATAGAATTATGATTATATGGAAGCATATAATATGATTATGTGGAAGCATGCCATTCAGCCCATCGAGTTCACACTGCCCCTCTGAAAAGCATCCCACACAAACCCATCCCCTTGCCCTATCCCTGTAACTCTGCATTTTCCGTGGCTTACCCACCTAGCCTGCACATCCTTGGACACTACAAGCAATTTACCATGGCAATCACCTAATCTGCACATCTTTGGACTGTGGGAGGAAACCAGAGCACCCGGAGGAAACCCATGCAGACACAGGGACAATCTGCAAACCCAACATAGCCAGGCATCTGAGGGTGGAGTCGAATCCAGGTCCCTGGCACTGTGACCCATTGTGCTGCCCAGGAACATGGCTGATCTAGTTATGTTCCTGTCCACACCCAATAACCTTTCATCTTCTGGTTAACAGGAACCCAGCTACCAATAAATAAAAAATATTTGAAGACTCTGTTTTCACCAAGTTTGCAGGAACAGCATTCCAATGATTCACAATTGTATGTGAGAAAAATATTCTCATCCTTGTCTTAATCACACCTCAGACCTCTGCAAACTCTTGCCATTTAGATAATATGCTTCTACTCTTTAATCCTAAAAATCACACAACACCAGGTTATAGTCCAACAGGTTTATTTGGAAGCACTAGCTTTTTAAGCGCTGCTCCTTCATCAGGTGGTTGTGGAGTATAAGATTGTAAGACACAGAATTTATAGCAAAAGTTTATAATGTGATATAACTGAAATTATATATTGAAAAAGACCTGTATTGTTTGTTAAGTCTCTCATCTTTTAGAATGAACATGTTGGTTTCAGTTCTTTCATATGTAAATTGCAGAACTTTTTTAAAGTTCATTCTCAAGTGAACTTTAACAATTGGTGTCATGTCGGCCCAGATAATGCATTTAAGGTTTGAGGTGCCCTGTGAAAGACTGTCTATGCCACAGTGTTCAGACTGATTCTAATCTAAAAAATGGATTTGCAGAATCTTACATGGATTCATGCAGCTTTTGAGCAAAATAAAATGTAATTCTGCAAGTACAAATTCACCCCACAAATTTATATGTGTATGTGCATATGTGTGTGTGTGTGTGTGTGTGTGTGATGGGGGCATGTTTTGAATGTCTGTGAGAGACTATGTGTGTGTAAAGAGATATAAGTCTGTGAGTGCCTCTCACCATATACGTGGCAGGTACTCGTGTGACTCAGCCAACATTGTCTATCTCATATGCTACAGGCAAAGATGCTCTTGAGGCATGGTACATTGGCTAGACTGAGCAGAGGCTATGGCAACAGATGAATGGACACTGCGCAATAATCAACAGACAAGAGTTTTCCTACCAGTTGGAGAACACTTCAGCAGTCCGGGACATTTGGCCTTGGACCTTCAAGTGACCATCCTCCAAGGCGGACTTCGGGACAGACAATAACACAAAGTGGCTGAGCAGAGGCTGATAGCCAAGTTCGGTACCCATGGGGATGGCCTTAACCGTGACCTTGGGTTCACGTCACTACAGGTGACCCCATTGCACTATATACACACACAGACAGACACTCTGACACACACACACTCCTACAGACACACACACACTCTTACAGACACACACACACTCTTACAGACACACACACACACACTCCTACAGATCTGTACACTCACACAAGCTCTCTCTCGTACACTTACACATACACTCACACGCACACAAGCACCCTCTCACAGACTTATACCTCTTCACGCTCACACTCACACACATACACGCACTCTCTCACAGACACTCATAACCTCCACCCCACACCCACACACACACTCACATGCGTGCACACACACATATAAGTTTGAGTGGGGAATTTGTACTTGCAGAATTACATTTGATTTTGGTTAAAAACTGCATGAATCCATGTAAAATTCTGTAAATCTGTTTTTAGATTTGAATCAGTCTGACCATTGTGGCTCAGATAGTCTCACCCAGGGCAGCTCACACCTTCAATGCATTATCTGGGCCGACATGGCACCAATTGTTAAAGTTCACTTGAGAATGTAACTTTAAAAAATGTTCTGTGATTTACATATGAAAGAACTGAAACCAACCTGTTCATTCTAAAAGATGAGAGACTTAACAAACAACCTGGGTCTTTTTCAATATATAATTTCAGTTACATCACATTGTAAACTTTTGCTATAAATTCTGTGACTTATGATCTTACACTCCACAACCATCTGATGAAGGAGCAGCGCTTCAAAAGCTAGTGCTTTCAAATAAACCTGTTGGATTATAACCTGGTGTTGTATGATTTTTAACTTTCCCAGTCCAACACCGGCATTTCCAAATCATTCTTTAATCTGACAGCTAAATTAGATAATTGCACATTTTCTCACATTATATTACATTTGGCATATCTTTGCCCACTTACTTTACTTACTTATATCTCTTGGTGACTTCCTTATGTCCATTTTTGCAACTTACTTTCCTCTTATCTTTGTGTCATCAGCAAATTTAGCAACCATACATTCTTCCCCTACCCTAAAATTTATTTGCATAAATGGCAAAATGTTAATGGCCCAGCAATGTGACACATCACTTGCTACAACTTGGTCAACAGAAAATAACACAACTATTCAAATATATACTAACAGTCTGGATAAAGCAACTGAAGGCATTATTGTCAAGTTTGGAGATGACACTAAGTTACATGGAGGGACACGTTGTGTTGAGAAAGCTGGGAGGCTGCAGAAGGAATTGGATAGATTAGGAGAGTGGGTGAAGAAGTGGCAGATGGAATACAATGTGGGAAAGTGTAAACTTATGCACTTTGGTCAAGATATTAGAGGCACTTCTAAATGGGGAAAGGTTTCAGGATATGAAGCACAATGGGACTTTAGAATCCTAGTTCAGGATTCTCTTAACATTATCATGCAGGTTCACTTGGCAGTTTGGGAAAGCAAATGCAATGTTAGCATTTATTTCAAGAGGACTAGATTACAAGAGCAGATTTACACTGCTAAGGCTATATAAGATTCTGGTCAGACCCCATGTGGAACATTATGGTGTTGAAAGAGGTCCAGAGGAGGTTTACAAGAATGATCCCAGGGATGAAGTGCTTGTCATATGAGAAGCACTTGAGGACTCTGGGTCTGTACTACTATGGAGTTTAGGGATGGGATCTGCTTGGAACTTACAGAATATTGGTAGGCCTGAATAGTGTGGATGTGGAGAAGATGTTTCCACTAGTCAGAGAGACTAGGTGCAGAGAGCACAGCCTCAGAGTGAAGGGACGACCCTTTAGAACTGAGATGAGGAAGAATTTCTTCAGCCATAGGCAGTGACTCTGTGGAATTCATTGCCACACAGGGATGTGGAGGCCAAGTCATTGAGCATATTTAAGACAAAGATAGATAGTTTATTGATCAATAAGGAGTTCAAGGGTTAAGGAGAGAAGGCAGGAGGAGAACTGGATTGAGAAACATATCAGCCATGATCGAATGGCGGAGCAGACTCGATGGACTGAATAGCCTAATCCTGTTTCTCTGTATTATGGCCTTGTAGCCTCGTGCTCAATCAAAAAAGAGGGGACAAGGCAACAAAGGAAGGAATGAGTGTGGGAAGTGAAATACAGGCAATGACAGGAAGGAACAGATAGTATAGAGTTAGGAGAATATCAGCAGATAAAACTAGATAAATTTAGGCCCTTGCTCCCACTATTTAGTTTCAAACTCACTCTATTTCCCTTAGGAATTAGGTTTTACTGTCATATGTACTCAAGTAAAGGATACAGGAGTACAGTGAAAAGTTTACAATGTCGCCATTCACGGTGCCTACTTAGGTACAAGGTACCTAGATACAAAACATTTGGTAAAAAGGAGAAAAGTAAAGAAATAAATTAAAAGTTCAACATTGCAGTTCTTGACATAAAGTAATAAATAAGCAATAAGGTTAAAAGTTCCAAATTACAGTCCTTCTTTAGCAATGGGCCTGCAGTCGCTTCATGCTGAGATTTCCCCACAAGGGCTGGATACCACCCCCGTGCTGGGCTCGATCCCCCCCCCCGTGCTGGGCTCGATCCCTCCCTTGTACCAGGCTCAATCCCTCGAACCCCGCACTGCTGCCATCTGGGCTCACCAGCCAGCTCATCATACACCACTAGAACCCCACTCTGGTGCCACTCCGGGCCCCCACCTGCTTCCATGACGCCATCCACCGCCAGTGCCCCAAAAACAGGAACCCACTTCTCTCACATCTGGCTTTCAGCCACACCCAGGGGAAATAACAGTCTAGTGGTAATATCACTGGCCTGCTAACCCAGGCAGCATTCTGGGGACCTGGGTTTGAAGGTTGCTGGTGAAAGTTGAATTCAGTAAAAATCTGGAATTAAGAATCTAATGATGACCATAAATCTATGCCAATTTTTAGAGAAACCCATCTGGTTCACTAATGTCCTTTCAGGAAAGAAGATTCCAGCACCTGCAGTAATTTGTTCCTACAAATTGTCATCCTTTCCTGGTCCAGCCTACATGAGACTCCAGACCCACAGTAACGTGGATGACATTTAACTGCTGCCAGACAATAAAGGTTGGGCAATAAATACTGGCCTAGCCAGCGATGCCCTCATCTTGCGAATAAATAAAAAAAATTATCTCCCTAGCCTTGTTTACCATATGCCAATTTGCATGTGGTTCAAGTAATAATCCAGAGATCATTACCTTTGAGATTCTGTTTTTTAATGTGGTGGTTTGCTTTTCACATGCAGAACCTTGTTGCTAGTTCATAGAATCCCAACAGTGTTGAATCAGGCCAGTGTGGAAATAGGCCCAATAAGTCCAACCGACCCTCCGAAGAGTAACCCATTCAGACCCATTCCCTTACCTTATTACTCTGCATGCCCCCTGACTAATGCCCCAACCTACACATCCCTATACACTATGGGCAATTTAGCTTGGCCAATTCACCCGACCTGCACATCTTTGGACTGTGGGAGGAGACTGGAGTACCTGGAGGAAACCCATGCAGATACAGGGAGAATGTGCAAACTCCACACAGACAGTCACCTGAAGCCAGGTCCCTGGTGCTGTGAGGCAGCAGCGTTAGTCACTGAGCCACTTTAGTTCTCATGATACTCCCAACAAAATAAGGAACATAGAATCATCGAGATGCACAGCACAGGAACATGTTTAAAAAATCTTCAAGGAGTCCAAATGTTGTTGGTCTGAACATAGTCCGATCCAAATTTTGTTGGTCTGAACATAGTCCGGACCACTCCCTCTGTGAAGCGTTCCGAAAATACCACTCCCTCCGTGACTCCCTGGTCAGGTCCACACCCCCAACCAACCCAACCTCCACTCCTGGCACTTTCCCCTACAACCGCAAGAAATGCAAAACTTGTGCCCACACCTCCCCCCTTACTTCCCTCCAAGGCACCAAGGGATCCTTCCATATCCGCCACAAATTCACCTGCACCTCCACACATATCATTTATTGCATCCGCTGCACCCGATGTGGACTCCTCTATATTGGGGAGACAGGCCGCCTACTTGCGGAACGTTTCAGAGAACACCTCTGGGA
>NC_057714.1:98885640-98895762 GCF_004010195.1 Chiloscyllium plagiosum | reverse complement strand
TCTGTAAATCCCTTTTTTTAGATTAGAATCAGTCTGAACATTGGGGCACAGGCAGCCTCACACAGGGCACCTCACACCTTCAATGCACTATCTGGGCCGACATGACACCTATTGTTAAAGTTCACTTGAGAATGTAACTTTAAGAAAGTTCTGTGATTTACAAATGAAAGAACTGAAACCAACATGGTCATTCGAAAAGATGAGAGACTTAACAAACAATCCAGGTCTTTTTTCAACATGTCATTTCAGTTACATCACACTGTAAACATTTGCTAAAAATTCTATGTCCTATAATCTCCACAGCCACCTGATGAAGGAGCAGTGCTCCGAAGGCTGGTGCTTCCAAATAAACCTGTTGGACTACAACCTGGTGTACCTATCGTATTTCCAACGCCCCTCCCCAAAGTCCCTCCTCCCTACCTTTTATCTTAGCCTGCTGGACACACTTTCCTCATTCCTGAAGAAGGGCTCATGCCCGAAACGTCGATTCTCCTACTCCTTGGATGCTGCCTGACCTGCTGCGCTTTTCCAGCAACACATTTTCAGCTAAAAAATCTTCAGCAATTCAACCTGTGAATAGTGTCAAGATAGTTCTTCTCAGGTACTTAACCAAATGGTGCCCAGAGACAAAAAAAAACCTGTTTAACACACTGCAGTATGCTTCAGGAACAACAATTAAGTTTATGAAAGAAACCAAGTTTACACATTACTGTATGGCATGAGTCATGAGTTACTCTCTCTGAAACTGATTCCCTAAACATGAAAATCCAAATTTTGAAGTCACAAGTTAATAATTCTACTTTTCCTTAAAGCTTTATCATTCAGATGAATTCACAAATCAGCTGTAATTGATTTGTGGAGTTGGAGTTGCGTGTATGATGGTTCCTCTGTGCAATGGTAGCAATGGGTTATTGATTGCTACATATTAGAGCCAAGTGCTATATCCTTACTTAGGTCTAAACAACTTTATCTATCATGGAAACTCTTTCCTCACTGCAGTTCTGTAGCATCAGTAGCCTCACCACTCTGTTGCTGAAATTTCCTGCAGCTACTATTTTACTGTTTGATATGCCACAAATGTTGCTAGATCCATGTCTTACTGTCAATAGGTCTGCAATGTGTGAAACCAAAATTGACACATAGTGACCTCACCTCTAGGGCTTGGTCTGCAGTTCACAATCTAATGTCAAGCTTGACTAGAAATAGATATTCACCTTTTGTATTCATTTTCACCAAACATATGTCCCATATGTTTGTCTTGATCTGACATCTGCACACATTAACAAGAGCACTTCAATCCCAATGGCAGGTAGCATTGAGAATTCTGGGGTCAAGTATTCTGTTCTCCCCAGTTCTAGTTATTTGCTTTTACCACTTCCCCCCGAAACCACTGTCAGTTACAACATTGTTTAATTTTAAACTAATAGCCAACTAATATGGCTTCAGCCAGTTTGATTCACTCCAACATTTCAGCAATAGTACCAAAGACTTGTGTTCCAGAACAGATCGTACCCCTAGCCAAGCTGTTCCAGTACAATTACAACACTGGATTTGACAAGATGAAAATTGCCCAGGTATGTCCTGCACATAAAAAGTAGGTTAAATCCAACCCAGCCAATTATAGCTCCATCAGTCTATGCTCGATCATAAGTAAAAAGATGAAAGGTGTCATCAACAGTGCTACCTGCTCAGCAATAACCTGCTCGGTGATGCCCAGTTTGAGACCCGCCAGGGCCACCCAGCTCCTAATCTCATTACAGCCTTGGTTCAAACATGGACAAAAGTGCTGAATTCCAGAGATGAGGTGAGACTGACAGCCCTTGACCTCAAGGCCACATTCAACCGAGTCTGGGATCAAGGAGCCCTCACAAAACTGGAGTCATTGAGATTGAGTGGACAAAATCTGCTGGTTAGAGACATACCTGGCACATAGAAGGATGACTGTGGTTATTGAAGGTCAGTCATCTCAGTTCCAGAACATCTCTGCAGGAGTTCCTCAGGGTAGTTTATGTCCTAGGCCCGACCATCAAAAGCTGCTTCATCAATGACATTTCCTCCACAATAAGGTTAGAATTGGAGATGTTCACCAATGATTGCACAATATTCAGCACCATTTGCAGTTCCTCAGAAACTGAAGCAGTCCACATTCAAATGCAACAAGATATCCAGGCTTGTGCTGAAAAGCGTAAAGTAATATTGTGTCACATACGTGCTAGGCAACAATCATCTCCAATAAGAGTCAACCTAACCATCACTCTTTGACATTTAATGGTGTTACTTTCACTGAATTCACCACTATCAATATCTTTGGGGTTACCATTGACCAGAAACTGAAATTGACTTGTGATGTAAATACAATGGCTACAACAGCAGGTCAGAGGTGAGGAATACTATAAGACCATAAAACACACAAGCAGAAATTAGGCCATTCAGCCCATCAAGTATGCTCTGCCAATCAATCATGGCTGGTAGGTTTTTCAACACCATTTGCCATAACTCTTGATCCTCTTGAAATTCAAGAACCTATCTATCTCAGTCTTAAATATACTCAATGACCTGGCCTCCACAGCCTTCTGTGGCAATGAATTCCATAGATTCACCACTCCCTGGCTGAAGAAGTTTCTCCTTATCTCTGTTCTAAAAGGTCTTCCCTTTCCTCCAAGGCTGTGCCCTCAGGTCCTAGTCTCTCTTATCAATGGAAACATCTTCCTAACCTTCACTCTGTCCAGGCCACTCAGTATTCGGTAAGTTTCAATTGGATCCCCCCTCATCCTTCTAAACTCCATTTAGTATATACCCAGAGTCCTCAAACATTCCTCATACATTAAGCTTTTCATTCCTGGCACTATTCTCACGAACCTCCTCTGAACACACTTCCGGGCCAGTACATCTTTCCTGAGATATTGGTCCCAAAACTGCACACAACACTCCAAATGTGGCCTAACCAGAGTCTTACAGATCCTCAGAAGTACATCCCTGCTTTTATATTCAAGTCCTCTCAAAATAAATGCCATCATTGCATTTGTCTTCCTAACTACTGACTCAATCTGCAAGTTTACCTTGATAGAATTCTGGACGAGAACTCCCAAGTTTCTTTGCACTTTATGCTTCCCAATTTTCTCCCCATTTAGAAAAAAGACCATCCCTGTATCTTTCCTACCAAACTGCATGACCTCACACTTTCCCATGTTGTACTCCATCTGCCACATCTTTGCCCACTCTCCTAACCTGTCCAAATACTTCTGCACCCTCCCCACCTCCTCAGTGCCACCTGTCCCTCTACCTATCTTTGTATCATCTGCAAAATTAGCCAGAATGCCTTCAGTTCCTTCACCTAAGTCGTTAATGTATAAAGGGGAAAGTTGTGGCCCAAACTCTGCAGAACACCACTTGTCACCAGCCTCTGGGACCCTCCCTGATTCTAGTGCTTACGCTAAGTGGTCTTCAGTGGTTCAAGTAAGCAGCTCACTACCTTCTCAAGGCCAACTAGGGATGGGCGGAAAGTGCTGGCCAGCCAAAGATGCTCACATTCTATGAATGAATAAAAGAAATTTTATTAGGAAACTTTGAGGTGCTGGATCCAACAAACCCCATGGGTCCCAGCTGCATTCTAATTGCAGTGCTGAAGAATTGTACTCAAGAGCTAGCTAAGACATCAAGGCACAAGTCGGGACTGTGATGGAATACCCCTACAGTCTGGATGGGTGCAACTCCAACAACACTCAAGGTCACAGGTGAGGTGCCGGAAGACTGGAGGTTGGCTAACGTGGTGCCACTGTTTTAGAAAGGTGGTAAGGACAAGCCAGGGTACTATAGACCAGTGAGCCTGAAATTGATGGTGGGCAAATTGTTGGAGGGAATACTGAGGGACAGGATATACATGTATTTAGACAAGCAAGGACTGATTATGGATAGTCAACATGGCTTTGTGCGTGGGAAATGATGTCTCACAAACTTGATTGAGTTTTTTGAAGAAGTAACAAAGAAGATTGATGAGGGCAGAGCAGTGGATGTGATCTATATGGACTTCAGTAAGGCGTTCGACAAGGTTCCCCATGGGAGACTGATTAGCAAGGTTAGATCTCATGGAATACAGGGAGAACTAGCCATTTGGATACAGAACTGGCTCAAAGGTAGAAGACAGAGGGTGGTGATGGAGGGTTGTTTTTCAGACTGGAGGCCTGTGACCAGTGGAGTGCCACAAGGATTGGTGCTGGGTCCTCTACTTTTTGTCATTTGCATAAATGATTTGGATGCGAGCATAAGAGGTACAGTTAGTAAGTTTGCAGATGACACCAAAATTGGAGGTTATTGGACAGCAAAGAGGGTTACCTCAGATTACAACAGGATCTTGACCAGATGTACCAATGGGCTAAGAAGTGGCAGATGGAGTTTAATTCAGATAAATGTAAGGTGCTGCATTTTGGGAAAGTTTTTTCCTGGGGTCGGGGAGTCCAGAACTAGAGGGCAGAGGTTTAGGGTGAGAGGGAAAAGATATAAAAGAGACCTAAGGGTCAACTTTTGCATGCAGGGGGTGGTACATGTATGGAATGAGCTGCCAGAGGATGTGGTGGAGGCTGGTACAATTGCAACATTTAAGAGGCATTTGGATGGGTATGTGAATAGGAAGGGTTTGGAGGGATATGGGCCGGGTGCTGGCAAGTGGGACTAGATTGGGTTAGGATATCTGGTCGGCATGGACGGGTTGGACCGAAAGGTCTGTTTCCATGTTGTACATCTCTATGACTCTATGACACCAAAATTGAAGGTGTAGTGGACAGCAAAGAAGGTTACCTTGGATTACAACGGGATCTTGACCAGATGGGCAAATGGGCTGAGAGGTGGCAGATGGAATTTAATTTAGATAAATGTCAGGTGCTGCATGTTGCGAAAGCAAATCTTAGCAGGACTTACACACTTAATGATAAGGCCCTTGGGAGTGTTGCTGAACAAAGAGACCTTGGAGTGCAGGATCATATCTCCTTGAAAGTGGAGTCGCTGGTAGGTAGGATAGTGAAGAAGGCGTTTGTCATTCTTTCCTTTATTGGTCAGAGAATTGAGTACAGGAGTTGGGCGGTCATGTTGCAGCTGTACACGACATTGGTTAGGCCACTGTTGGAATATTGCATGCAATTCTGGTCTCCTTCCTATCGGAAAGGTGTTGTGAAACTTGAACGGGTTCAGAAAAGATTTACAAGGATATTGCCAGGGTTGGAGCATTTGAGCTGTGGGGAGAGTTTGAATAGGCTGAGGGTTGTTTTGCCTGGAGCATCAGAGGCTGAGGGGTGACTTTATAGAGGCTTATAAAATCATGAGGGGCATGGATAGGATAAATAGACAAAGTCTTTTCCCTGAGGTGGGGGAGTCCAGAACTAGAAGGTATAGGTTTAGGGTGAGAGAGGAAAGATATAAAAGAGACCTAAGGAGCAACTTTTTCATGCAGAGGGTGGTACGTGTATGGAATGAGCTGCCAGAGGAAGTGGTGGAGGCTAGTACAATTGCTACATATAAAAGGCATTTGGATGGGTATATGAATAGGAAGGGTTTGGAGGGATATGGGCCAGGTGCTGGCAGGTGGGACTAGATTGGGATATCTGGTCAGCATGGACGGGTTATACCGAAGGGTCTGTTTCCATGCTGTACATCTCTATGACTCTAAGCTTGACACCATCCAGGACAAACATTGAAACACAGAAGATAGGAGCAGGAGGAGGCCATTTGAGCCTGCAGTGCTATTCATCACAATCATGGCTGATCGCCCAACTCAATAGCCTCATTCTGCTTTCTTCCCATAACCTTTGATCCCATTCGCCTCAAGTGCCACACCTCACCACCTCTTGAGTACATTCAATGTTTTGGCATCAACTGCTTCATGTGGTAATGAATTTCACAGGCTCACCACTCATTGGGTTAAGAAATGTCTCCTCATCTCAGTCCTAAATGGTCCACACCGAATCCTCAGACTGTGACTCCTGGTTCTGGATGCACCCACAATTGGAAACATCCTCCCTGCATCTACCCTGTCTAGTCCTGTCCTCTCATTCGCTTGAACTCCAGCGAAAACAATCCTAACTTAGTCAGTCTCTCCTCATACGTCAGTCCCGCCATCCCCAGAATCAGCCTGGTAAACCTTTCCTCAGAAAAGGAGACCAAAACTGCACACAATATTCTAGGTGTGGTCTCACCAAGGCCCTGTAGAACTGCAACAACCCATCCTTGCTCCTGTACTTGAAAGCTCTTACAATGAAGGCCAACAGACCATTTGTCTTCTTTACCACTTGCTGCACCTGCATGCACCTGTACCTTCAGCGACTGGTGCACAACGACACCCAGGTCCTGCTGCACACTCCCCTCTACCAATTTACAGCCATTCAGGTAGTAATCTGCCTTCTTTTTTTGCTTCCAAAGTAAATAACCTTGTATCTATCCAAATTGTACAGCATCTGCCAATCATTGTTCACTCACCCAACCTGTCCAGATCTTGCTGAAGGATCTCTGCATCCTCATCACAGTTCACCCTCCCACTTAACTTGGTATCATTTGCAAACTTTGAGATGTTACATTTTGTTCCCTCATCCAAATCATTACTATATATTGTGAAGAGTTGGGGTTCCCAGCACTTATCCCTGTGGCATCCCACTGGTTACTGCCTGCCAATTTGAAAATGAGGTAAAAACCTGCCTTGAAGAAGTTTTCCTCCTCTCTCTACAAGAATCTCAGGTAGTCCCTCTCCTACTGCAACTTCCAGGTCATTTCTTCTGCCCTGAAGCTCTTCAACCATGTCCACCTATCCACTCCACCCTCCTCTCTGACCTATCACCTTCATCCCACCCCCATTCACCCATTGTACTCTTTGCTAGCTTCCTCACCCTCCTCCCCGACCTATCATCTTCATCCCCACCCCCATTCACCTATTGTACTCTATGCTACTTTCTCCCTGCCTCCACCCTCCTCTCATTTATCTCTCCACCTTTCAGGTACTATGCCTGTATTCCTGATGAAGGGCTTTTGCCCAAAATGTCAATTTTCCTGCTCCTCGGTGCTGCCTGAACTGCTGTGCTTTTCCGGCACCACTCTAAGCCAGAATTTGAAAATGACCCAATTTGAAAAAGACAGAGCAACCTCCTTGATTGCCACCATATCCATAAACATTCAATCCATCCACTATGACTCTTAGTAACAGCAGTGAGTAAAATCTACAAAATGAGCTGCAGAATTCACCAAAACTCCTTAAATAGCACTTTCTAAACCAATGACCAGTTCTATTCACAATCTTTAAGATAATGAAACAGTTCATACCCGGTGGTCATCTGATTTGTGTCCTCTTAGTGGACACCCTCCCATTGCAAAGTCTAGTTAATATTGTCTAGCCATAGAGATGCAAAGCTTGATCCCTCAACAGAGCCAATAGAGGGTTGACATCACAATCCTTTTTGCAAGGTATCTGTTTAAACCAAACTGGTGATATAGTGGACAGTGAAGGTTAACCAGGATAACAAATGGGGTCTTGATCAATTAGGTCAAAGGGTTGAGTGACAGATGGAATTTAATCTGGATAAATGTGAGGCATTGCATTTTGGTAAAATAAACATGAGCAGGACTTATGCAGTAAATGGTAGGGCCCTGGGTAGTGTTGTCGAACAGAGAAACAAAGGTGTTCAGGTACATGATCCTTTGAAAGTTGTATCACAGATAGACAGGACGATGAAGGCAATTAGTATGCTTGCCTTCATTGCTCAGACCACTGAGTACAGGAGATGTGGTGCCATGTTGAAGTTGTACTGAATGTTGGTGAGGCCACTTCTGAAGTATTGTGTACAGTTCTGATCACCCTGCTATCGGAAGGATATGGAGAAAGTGAGGACTGCCGATGCTGGAGAGTCAGTCAAAACATGTGGCACTGGAAAAGCACAGCAGGTCAGGCAGCATCTGAGGAGCAGGAGAGTCAATGTCTTGGGCATAAGCCCTTCATCAGGAAATATATTACTAAATTGGAGAGGATTCAGAAAAGATTTACCAAGAGGTTGCCAGGACTCCACAGTTTGAGCTATAAAGAGAGGTTGGATAGGCTGGGACTTTTTTCACTGGAGCTTAGGAAGTTCGGGGCGACCTTATAGAGATTCATAAAATCATGAGGGGCATAGATAAGGTGAATAGCAAAGGTCTTTTCCCTTGGGTAGTGCAGTTCAAAACAAGACGGCATATTTTTTAAGGGAAGAGGAGAGAGGTTCAGAAGTGACCTGGAGAACTTTTTCACACAGAGAGTGGTTAGCATGTGGAATGATCTGCCAAATGAAGTGGTAGTTGCAGGTACAGTTACAATGTTTGAAAGACATTTGGACAGGTACATGAATAGGAAAGGTTTAGAGAGATCTGGGCCAAATGCAGGCAAATGGGGTGGCATGGTGGCACAGTGGTGAGCACTGCTGCCTCACACCACCATGGACCCAGGTTCAATTCCAGCCTTGGGAGACTGTCTGTGTGGAGTTTGCACATTCTCCCCGTGTCTGCATGGGTTTCCTCTGGGTGCTCTGGTTTCCTCCCACGGTCCAAAGATGTGCAGGCCAGGTGAATTGGACATGCTAAGTTGCCTGTAGTGTTAGGTGCAATAATCAGGGGGGAATGGGTTGGGGTGGGTTTCTCTTCAGAGGGGCAGTGTGGACTTGTTGGGCCGAAGGGCCTGTTTCCACACTGTAGGTAATCTAACCTAAAAGCATTTTTAGCATGGATGAGTTTGACGGAAGAGTCTGTTTCCATGCTGTATGACTCTAAAATAATTAGTTCTGGATTTGGAAAATTACACCTGATCTGACCTATCATAGCTCTGATGATTATCTTCTGGGTTCTACCGCTGTTAGATGGTCCCTGCTGAGATTAATAGCAACATGTGAATATTTACATTGTATATTGCTGGCACAGTGATACTGTAACTGCAGTTATAATCCTAGCATAATGTTCTAGAGATAGGGAAGTGAAAATAAGGGTGAGAGATTGGAGAGGGAGGAGGAGGAGGTGAAGTAAGAAAAAAGAGGGATCAGTGCGTTTTTTGGAGGTCAAGTCAGAAGTCAGATGGCAGCAAGATATAGTCCAAGAAGTTTATTTGAAATCACAAGCTTTCTGTGCATTGCCCCTTCATTGGGTGAAGGGAGAGAGCGGCACACAGGCACAGAAGTTACAAGCAGAGAGATCAATGGGCAGAGAGATCAATAGATCAAACAAATGGTGTGAGCAGAGCATCGATAGGTCGAATAATAGATGTCTAAATCTAATCTAAGAGTGTCAGACGGTGTGAGTTAAGTGTCAACAGTTGAATGACAAGCAAATGGATGTCCTAGAATCCAATTAAATGAGGCAGAGAGATAATTACAAAAAAATAAAAATAAGGTAATTAGATTAGATTAGATTAGATTACTTACAGTGTGGAAACAGGCCCTTCGGCCCAACAAGTCCACACCGACCCGCCGAAGCGTAACCCACCCAGACCCATTCTCCTACATTTACCCCTTCACCTAACATTTTGGGCAATTTAGCATGGCCAATTCACCTAACCTGCACATTTTTTTTTGGATTGTGGGAGGAAACCGGAGCACCCAGAGGAAACCCACGCAGACACGGGGAGAATGTGCAAACTCCACACAGAGAGTCGCCTGAGGCAGGAATTGAACCTGGGTCTCTGGCGCTGTGAAGCAGCAGTGCTAACCACTGTGCTACCGTGCCGCCCAAAATTCTGGAGAACCAAATGACTGGAGAGAAAGTGAGGGCTGCAGATGCTGGAGATCAGAGCTGAAAATGTGTTGCTGGAAAAGCGCAGCAGGTCAGGCAGCATCCAAGGAACAGGAGAATCGACGTTTCGGGCATAAACCCTTCTTCAGGAATGAGGAAAGTGTGATCAATTGCATCCGCTGCACCCGATGTGGCCTCCTCTATATTGGGGAGACAGGCCACCTACTTGCGAAACATTTCAGAGAACACCTCTGGGACACCTGGACCAACCAACCTAACCACCCCGTAGCCCAACACTTTAACTCCCCCTCCCGCTCCACCAAGAACATGCAGGTCCTTGGACTCCTCCATCGCCAGACTATGGCAACACGACGGTTGGAGGAAGAGCGCCTCATCTTC
>NC_057714.1:98883343-98885548 GCF_004010195.1 Chiloscyllium plagiosum | reverse complement strand
TTGGATGCTGCCTGACCTGCTGCGCTTTTCCAGCAACACATTTTCAACCAAATGACTGGAACAACATAAGGTGTGTAAGGATCATATACCAAAGTAACAAGTAATTCAAAACTGTACAAACTAATTAAGGTAGAGAGCTCATAACAATTCATCATGATGATTGTGTCACCATGTGGTTGGCACAGTGGTTAGCACTGCTACCTCACAGCGCCAGAGACCCGGGTTCAATTCCCGACTCAGGCGACTGACTGTGTGGAGTTTGCACATTCTCCCCGTGTCTGCGTGGGTTTCCTCCGGGTGCTCCGGTTTCCTCCCACACTCCAAAAATGTGCAGGTTAGGTGAATTGGCCATGCTAAATTGCCCATAGTGTTAGGTGAAGGGGTAAATGTAGGGGAATAGGTCTGGGTGGGTTGCGCTTCGACGGGTCGGTGTGGACTTGTTGGGCCGAAGGGCCTGTTTCCACACTGTAAGTAATCTAATCTTAAAAAAAAATAGGACAGTCCGGAAGGTTTTACAGAAATAGAAGTGTGCTGGGGTCACATGTAAAGCAACGTGAACCCAAGGTCACAGTTGAGGCTGTCTTCATGGGTATGGAACTTGGCTATCAGTTTCTGCTTGGCAATTCTGTGTTATTGTGTATCTCGATGGCTGACTTGGAGGATGCTTATTGAAAGCTGAGTGTCCTTGACTGCTGAAGTGTTCCCCAACGGGAAGGGAACATTCCTTCTGGTATTTGTTACATGATACCCATTCATCCGTTGTAGTAGCATCTGCATGGTCTCGCCAATATACCATACCTTTGGGCATCTTGCCTGCAGAGTATGAGATAGACAACATTGGCCGAGTCACATGAATATCTGCTGTGTACTGGTGGGGGGTGTATGAAGGTGGGGTGAACCTTGTGATGGTGGCATCCATGTTGATGATCTGACATGTTTTGCAGAGATTGCCATGCAGGGTTGTATGGTGTTGTGGTTGATGTTGTCCTGAAGGTTGGGTAGTTTGCTGTGAATTATGGTCTTTTTAAGATTTGGCAGTTGTTTGAAAATAAGAAGTGGAGGTGTAGGGATGATTTTGGTGAGATGCTCATTGACATCGATGACATGTTGAAGGCTATAAAGATGGTGTAATTTCTTTCCTCTGGGGAAGTACTGGGTAACTCTACTGGTCATATGCTATGTCATATCCTCTGAGGAGGTCATATTGCAGTTTTCCGCTCTGGCACATTGGAACTGGCGATTGATGAGGTGAGCGTCATATCCCGTTCTTATGAGGTTTGGTGTCCATCGTGTTTGTCCTTGAAGGATATGTGTGTGTCTAAGAATGAGACTGATTCTGAAGAGTAGTCCATGGTAAGTCTGGTAGTGGGATGAAACACGTTGATATCACTATGTAGTAATTTCAGTGATTCCTTGCCATGAGTCCAAAGAAAGAAAATGTCATTGATGTATCTGGTGTATAACGCTGGTTGGAGGTCCTGTGCAGCAAAGAAGTCTTGCTCAAACTCATGGATGAAAATGTTGGCATTTGGGGTGCATATTTGGTCTCTATTTGATTCTGGATGAAGAGTTAGTTGTAGCGATGCCATCATCATGGGGGATGCTGGTTTAGAGTGCCAAAAAGTCCATTGTGACAAGGAATGTTCCTGGATCAACTGGTCTGCAGGTGCTGAGTTTGTGTAAGAAATCTGTCGTGGTGGTGGAGGAGAGGGATCAATGTGTTTGGAGATCGAGAAGAATCAGTGTGTTTGGTAGAGGAGAGGGATCAGTGTCGTCAGTGATGGAGAGGGACCAGTCTGTTTGGTATTGGAGACAGATCAGTGAGTTTTGTGGTGGTGGAGGAGGAGGAAGAAAGAGTGTGTTGATGGAGATGTTTGAGGAAATGAGAGGTATGGAGGCAGTTGAGGAGCAGAGAGGGTGATGGTGGTCATGAAGGAGAGAGTGTGGCAGTGGAGAAGTAGAGAGGGTGGTGGTGTAAGAAAAAGAGGTAAGTGCACACAGAGCAGATGGTGGAGTAGGAGGAGGAAGTGGGAGGGTGATAGCGAAGGAGGAAGAGGAGAGAGAGTGATGGTGGATGAGAGATGAGCTGATGATGGAGAGGTTGAGGAGGCAAGAGGGTGATGGTAAAGGAGGTTTAGTGGAGAGAGGTGATGCTAGAGGGAATGAAGGAGAGAGTGTGATGGTGTTGGAGGAGGAGAAGTCGGA
>NC_057714.1:98836364-98882147 GCF_004010195.1 Chiloscyllium plagiosum | reverse complement strand
CCGCCCTTCCCCCCCCCCCCCTTTCCTCTCTTTGTTTTATTTATTTCACTTCAGACCCTGTGGCCGAGGTTTAATGTCCTCCTCCTGACGCCGCCGCCAAACACACTCTTCTTTTCTCGGCAAAGCCCAACTTGACGGGAGACCAATTTTTTTTATTGTTAGGGGAGAGGGAGATGTTGGTGAGGATTGTCTCTCTCCCCCCTTTCCCATTTTGATGGGTGGGTAAAGTCAGAGTAAAACCTAGGGAGATGTGACCATTAACAGGGTTTACACACTTTTTTTCTCTGTCTTGGCTATGATGGATGGTTGCCTCTTGAACATTAACCATATAGTTTCATAGAGCTGGCCCTCCTTTAAATCAACAGTTTAGCCCTGGTGACTCTATTCATCTCCACAGTTATGTGGGGTCAGACATTGCATTTCAAATTGCTCCTTTACCATAACACATTTTTTCACTTCACTTTTTCCTAATGTCTCGGTCTAACTGGTGCTGCAATTTTGAGAGCCGGGGTCAGGAATTTTCTCTGAGAGCTTGTTTTTCTTTAAGAAAAATCAATGGCCGACGTTGCACTTTTGATAAAGGCAAGTGCTAACACTTTAGGTTTTGGAAACGACTGGCAATTTTACAGCAAGCAGTTGATACATGCATATGTGTTTGAAAATCCATAATGCTTTACATGTGTTATACATGCACTGGTATTAAATAGTCTGTCAAGCATGCATAGTATTCCAGAATTAAAATATAGACTTGAGTTTCTGCTGGGTATTGTGGCCTCATAAATTAAATTGAGTATATCTTGCCTGTAGTTTTGAAATCTAGGCTACCGTTTTACTTGTTGCTGGTATCTGATCCTGACTTGCATGTGCTTTTAATCATATTTGTATTAAGTTGGTTTGTCCATAATTCTTTTATCTCTGTTTGCCACCTCCTGTTTCTCATTTGCATGGTGCTGCTCTGCAGCATCACCTGTCAAGTTTCAAATGTATGTAAGCAGCACCCACCTCACGCCCTTGACTCCTTCATTTCTAGTGTTGATTTGGAGGGGATGTCTGGGATGAGTGGCATGTTTTTCTAACTAAACCTTAAAATGACCAAAGCCAGTTCTTATCCTACCAGAAACTCTTTCCTTGCCACTGTTTTTTTTCCTCTTTCCCTGGATGCTGCCTTGGGCTGAAATAGTCTGCACAAAATCTTGGTGACCATCCCACTTGACTCAAAGCTGAGTTTGTAAGTCTATGTCATGTCCATTCAAAACTGCCCCATTCTTTTTCTGCTCCTGTCTCAGCTGTCGATATCCTTGTCTGTGCTTTAGTTACCTTCTATTCCTGGTAGCCTTCTCTCTTCTGTTTTTCATATACTTAAGCTCTCAGACCTGTCTGTCTGTATTCTAGCCTGCACCAAGTTCTGCTTAACAAAGTAAGGCCCTCTGTTTGTTGACCTATATTAGCTCCTAGATCATTCACCCCTCAATTTAAAAATTCTTATTCTCTTGTGAAATCCATTCAGATACTCACCCCCTACTTTCAGTGCTGCAATCATTCAGAACCTCAGATCCCTCCAATTTTGGATTCTGATGCATACTTTACTCTTTTCATTCCACTGTTAGTGTGCCTTAAACCACCCTTCTTTCTCAATCTCCTCAAGGGGCAGCACGGTGGCTCAGAGGCTAGCACTGCTGCCTCACAGTGCCCAGAACTGGGGTTTGATTCCAGCCTCGAGCGACTCTCTGTGTGGAGTTTGCACGTTCTCCCTGTGTCTGCATTGGTTTCTGCTGGGTGCTCTGGTTTCCTCCCACAGTCCAAAGATGTGCAGATCAGGTGAATTGGCCATGCTAAATTTCCCCATAGTGTTAGGTCAATTAGTCAGAAGGAAATAGGTCTGGGTGGGTTACTCGTCGGAGGGTCGGTGTGGACTGGTTGGGCCGAAGGGCCTGTTTCCACACTGTAGGGAATCTAATTTAAAGGTTCCTTTAACCTATTATTCTAATCAACCTGCTGTTGTTGTTACACTCCTCTGGAGCAGTTGGAACTTGAATCTAGATCTCACGGTCCAAAGGCAGGGGCACTACCACTATGGCATAAGAGACTGCTTCAAGGATCTGTTTGAATTGTGTGTTTTTAAGTTTAGTCACCTGACTTATTATCGCCTTCTTTGGTCTGGTATCAATTTTTGTCTGATTGCACTCCTGTGAAGTACGGTTGTTTTCCTGTGTTAAAGGTCTGTCTTAAATGAAAGTAGTTGTTGTTATAGGTGGGTTTTGCAATCGGCCATTGCCTAACTTGAGTACAGTTTAATTCATTCATTTTGAAATTAATAGCGTAATCTCCACTCTTCTCAAGTAGTTGCTTTATATTGATACCAAATTATATTATATGCTAGCAAGAGCTGTATATCAAGTGCCCCTGCTTTACCCATCTCTCATCTATTGTCACCAGCCATTCTTGTGTGAGAATTATTGCAAATGCACATAGATAAGCCTTTCATGAGAGGTGACCCTGCTGAGAGCATCAAGTGTAACAGGTGGTGCCACAAATCTATCTTCTCATGTTTCTTGCACTGAATGTATGCTCACCTGAACTCAACATTTAATAACCACATTAAGAATCAGTCTTACAGTACAGATCTCTCCATAGTAGTTACGATTGAATTAACTTTCCTTAAATATTGCCAACAATATTGATAAATGTTCACATTTTAAAAATTCAGAAGATAATTTCCGATTTTAATCATCTATTTTACGCACTTAGGAATTGCAGGATGAGAAAAGAGCAAGTCTCATCTAGTTTCTATCACCTTCCTGTTTGCAGGATACAACAATTACTGTATGAGACCGAGCAATCAGTCTCCCTTTCAATTAGTCTTTGACAGGCCCCAACATGAGACAAGGAAAACCCCAGTGCTGGAGGGTATTAGGAAATCAACCTATTCCTCTCAGGCATGCTAGATATTTTGTATTCCACCTGTTCAGGGATGTTATTACAATCTCCCTGAAGCAGGTGGGAATTGAACCTGGGTTTCCTGGTGCATTGATAATGGCACTACCTCTGCACCACAAGAGTCCTCTCAAGCATGCTACACTTACTAAATGCCATATCTCAGTATTTTGAATTGAATATTTCCGAGGTATTTTGGCTACAAATCTTAAAAAGTGGATCTATAATTTTGACCATGCACTGTTGTAGATTTTTAGTTTAGAAAAAGATGGCAAAGAATATATCCAATAATACACTGCTTGAGAATCATAACTTTACTAAAGGCAAATTACATTATGAAACCAGCGGTTTTGTAAGTTGATGAAGTGAAGGTAAGAACCCAATCAAAAGGCAGAGGAATCCATTCGTGAAAAGAGAGGCAATTCTTATTTAACTTTACGGGGAAACTGTATGAAACTAAATGTAATGAGGTCAGAAAAGATTCTGAAATTTGATCTTAGTTTTTGAGATGATCTGAATCCATTAAAACTCAAATATTAAGGGAGGTGATGCCAATGATATTAGTAACTTGTCATCTACTCAGGATTGTATATATAAGTATCTTTTGTGTTTATGGTTCTTTTTAAAAGACTTGTAGCATATTCTGAGCGAACGCTGCATTATTGGCAGTTTTTGAAAATTTAACCTAGCTAGGTTCTTGGTGAGGTATGACACTGATTTAGCTATATATCAGACACCATCTAATTATTTGGATAGTTTGTGTCCAGCCAATATGTTGTTGAACGTAGTGCTCACCCCAGCAGGAACATGTACTTGGGGTGACACACCTGTTCACTCTCTGAAAATAACAAAAGATTCTGGAATTACTTTTTAAAAAATTATATTTAGAATATTTTATTCTGAGAAACATATTTTGTATCCACAAATTCTGGGATAATTGTTTATGCTAGTTTTAAATGATGGATGCAGTAAGATGAACAGCTTGTGAAGTGAACTGTGATTACACAACTCATAAAACAGTAGGGGTGCGTGTGTGTGTATACCCACCCTTCAGCTTAATGGCAGGCAGGGATGTGGCTAGTCTTGTATATTTTGCTATACAGAAGTCCAAAACAAACATTACTCTAAAATTCACTTGTTTACAAACTGAATAAATCAATTTATTTTCGTAGGATTCTATAGTGATTAGCCTAGAAGTGGTAAATTTTAGGCAATTATGTATACTTCATCATAGAACTTCCACCTAAATGAAAGACAGGTAGTAGAAAATTAAAGAATGTATAGTAATCCACATTGGGGCATAGTAGAAAGCTTCCCAAATGGTTGGATTAAACTGTGGAGATAAATAATTCAATCTGCATATAGGAGTGGGGTGTTTGAAAACTGGATGGTGGGGAGGAAACTATGACATTATAGTGATGAAGATAGGGATGTTGGTACAAGAATATGAATATTTCATGAACAGAATACATTCAAGTTTGCCAGTTTTAACTAATTTCAAGTCATAAACTAAATTTTAACTTGCTATCAGATGAGCAGTCAGATTGGACAGCATCAATCTTTGGTTTCAGAAAATACAGCATTGTAATCGGGTGCAGTCAGGCCCACCAAACAGTACTGAAATAACTGGCCAAGTGATCTGTTTTTTTAAAAACTGGTATTGGTTGAAAAGTACAAGTTAAAAATCATTGCATCAGTTGTATGACACTTTGATCTTTTACTCTAAATCCTGTGTCGTATGATCCTGCCCCATTAGTTACCTGACAAAGGAGCAGCGCTCCAAAAGCTTGTACTTCCAAATAAACCTGCTGGACTGTAACCTGGTGTTGTGATTTTTAACAATTGTGGGTGCCACACTTTAGGAAAGTTGTGAGTGCATTGGAGAAAGGTTGTTCATTGTTGGAACCAGAAATATTGGAAATGTTGGGATTGTTCTTGGAGAGGAGGAAGAGGGGAGATTTGATAGTTCTATTAGGGCCCAAGACAGAGTAAATTGGGAGAGCCTGTTCCTGCTTGTGCAAGGATTGAGAACCAGAAGGCCCAGTTTTGAAGTGCTTGCAAAAGGAAAAAAATGTGCGGTGAGAAAAATCTTTCTCACGGTGAGTAGTGTGGGAATACACTGCCTGGAAGTGTAGTGGAGGCAGATTCAGTTGAGGCATTAGATAGGGCATGAGTTCTTCGTCCTCTTTGTAGAATTCTCTTCCTCAACTTTTTCATCTACCTCCCTCACTCCATCCTTTAAAAATCTTCAGATCTATTTCTCTGGCCAGGCTTTTGGTCAGCTGTCCTAATATTGTCTTATGTGGCTTGGTATTGAGTTTTGTTTGATGGTCCTGTGGAATGCTATAGGATGTTTTATAACTGTAAAGACATATATAAATACAGGTGGTTGTATAATATGTGTTGAATATTTCTTCCTCTTTCCGGCCCCCCACCTCCAACACCACCACCACCTTTCTTTTGAAGTTGATTTGACTGGGAATAAGTTGTAATAATGATTTTGTTTCCCTAGCCCATGTTTTTGTTTTGCCTGTGTCCTATTCACTAAGTGTTTCATAGGTCTCTGCTTCTTTGTCTGCCTATCCTGATGAGAGCTAGTCTTCCCAATTGTTCACTTGTTAACCCTACATGTTTCTCAGATGTCCCAAACGCTGTCTGCCCTATCACAGGAAAGTCTAGAGACCAAGTGGGTTTGAGAAGTCTATTTTTGATATGCTAGTCTAGTTTCTTGGAGTGAGTCACTTGAATAAATCGGTCTCTGTTCTGCGTACATTGATTTAAGAGCTGTGGACCTTGTCATTGATTTACTTGTGTGTAAGGTTCAGTGCCTGACCATGTTAGCCTTGCATCCCGTGCCACCATTTTTGATTCATACTTTTAATTTCAAATTTGGACTTGGGTCTTTCCTGTCAGCTTTTAATTGCAAACTCTACTACATAAATTGCTCATGTCAAGTTACCATTTTATTTAACTTCCATATTTTTAATGCAACACTGACATGCTTGGTCATGGGTGCAGTGATTGCCAGTTTTGGGGGCATCAGGTCACCATACTCTCCTCATCTGGCGGCTGCCTGACAGTGACGCTGGATTACCCCTTAGGTTTTTATTTTCTTGATGTTCTGCAATACGCCAACCCCTGTGAACAGTCAAAATTTGTTAAGCAAGTACAAGCTTTGGAGGAACACTTAACACTCTTCGCAATGATTGTGAAGCGTGTCAAGAGAAGCTCTCTGAACAAGAGAACAGTTTATCCATTTACATCACCATCAGTAATGCCCACAAGACAACCTACAGTCATATGCCACTCAAGACAATGCAGTGACCTGTTTCTGGAGATAATGTAATTTAGATCATTGCCTGATGGCAAGATCTGGTAGAAATTTTTTTACTGCAGTATTTTTATTGATTCTGAACAGTGAATGATAATGTAAATTAACTTTGAATAATAAGTGATGGTAACGCAAATGTTTTACATTGTACCTACAAGATAGAGAAACATATCAACTCCCCCCACCCCCCAACCGGCATCCAATTTCTTACAGATCAGCAGAGTAAATTAATTCCCTTCGCATTTCTCACTGTCTAACCCCTGCTTAGAATATAAGTTCATAAATTCATAAGATATAGGAGCAGAATTAGGCCTTTCAGCCCATGACCTCTGCTCCGCCATTTGATCATGACTGATATGCTCCTCACCCCGATTTTCCTGCCTTCTATAACCCTTCAACCCATTACCAATTAAAAATCTGTCTAACTCCTCCTTAAATTTACTAACTGTCCCAGCATCACCGCACTTTGGGGTAGCAAATTCCACAGATTCACAACCCTTTGGGAGAAGTTTGTCCTTATATCTGTTTTAAACTTGCTACCCTTTATCCCAAGTGTGGGACCTCTCCTCCTGGAATGCCCCACAAGAGGAACCATCTGCTCTGTTTTATCCATTCCTTTGTATCATCTTGAATACCTCGATTTGACCTAATCCTTCTAAATTCCAGAGAGTATAGGCCTAAACTGTTCAATCTCTCTTCATACAGCAAATCCCTCATCTCTGGATCAATCTAGTGAACCTCTGAACTGCCTCCAGTGCCACTACGTCTTTCCTCAAATAACAGGGCCAAAACTGCCTGGAGGTCGGTGACCAGTGGTGTCCCGCAGGGATCTGTTCTTGAACCTCTGCTCTTTGTAGTTTTTATAAATTACTTGGATGAAGAAGTGAAAGGATGGGTTAGTAAGTTTACCGATGGCAGAGGTCACTGGTGTTGTAGGTCATGTTGAGGGCTGTTGCATGCTACAACATGACATTGACAGGATGCAGAGCTGGGCTGAGAAGTGGCAGATAGTGTTCAACCTGGATAAATGTGAAGTGATTCATTTTGGAAGGTCGAATTTGAATGCTGAATACTGGGTTAAAGACAGGATTCTTGGTGGTCTGGAGGAACAGCAGGATCTTGGGGTCCACGTACATAGATCCCTTAAACTTGACACCCAGAAAAGATGTAGAGGCTTTAGAGAGGGTGCAGAGGAGATTTATCAGGATATTGCATGGATTGGAGGACTTATCTTATGAAGAGACTTTAAGTGAGTTCAGGTTTTTCATACGGGAAAGAAGAAGGAAGAGGAGTGACAGAGGTGTACAAGATAATGGGAAGCATAGATTGAGTAGATATCCAGAGACTTTTCCCTAGGGCAGACATGGCTGTCATGAGGGGTCATACTTTTAAGGTGATTGGAGAAAGGTACAGGGGAAGTGTCAGAGGTAGGTTCTTTACACTGAGAGTGGTGGGTGCATGGAATGCACTGCCAGTGGTGGTAGTAGAGTCAGAGGCATTAGGAACATGTAAGTGATTTTTGGACAAGCACATGGACAGCAATAAATTGAGGGGTGTAGGATAGGTTGATCTTAGACTAAGATAAATACTCAGCACAACATTGTGGGCCGAAGGGCCTGTACTGTGCTGTACTGTTCTATGTTCAAAACTATGCACAGTAGTCCGGGTCCAGTCCCACCAAAACCTTATATAGTTGCAACAACACTTAGAGTCATAGAGATGTACAGCATGGAAACAGACCCTTCAGTCCAAACCGTCCATGCCGACCAGATATCCCAACCCAAACTAGTCCCACCTGCCAGCACCCAGTCCATATCCCTCCAAACTCTTCCTATTCATAAACCCATCCAAATGCCTCTTAAATGTTGCAATTGTATCAGCCTCCACCACATCCTCTGGCAGCTCATTCCATACACGTACCACCCTCTGCATGAAAAAGTTGCCCCTTAGGTCTCTTTTATATCTTTGCCCTCTCACCCTAAACTATGCCCCCTAGTTCTGAACTCCCCGACCCCAGGGAAAAGACTGTCTATTTATCCTATCCATGACCCTCATAATTTTGTAAATCTCTATAAGGTCACCCCTCAGCCTCCGACGCTCCAGGGAAAACAGCCCCAGCCTGTTCAGCCTCTCCCCGTAGCTCAGGTCCACCAATCCTGGCAACATCCTTGTAAGTCTTTTCTGAACCCTTTCAAGTTTCACAACATCTTTCCGATAAGGAGACCAAAATTGCACGCAATATTCCAACAGTGGCCTAACCAATGTCCTGTACAGCCGCAACATGACCTCCCAACTCCTGTACTCAATACTCCCACCAATAAAGGAAAGCATACCAAACTTCCTTACCTTTATATTCTATTCCCTTAGCTATAAAAGCCAGCATTCCATTCGCTTTCTTTATTATCTGCTGCACCTGCATGCTAGTTTTCTGACTCATGAACTTGGATAACAAGATCCCTCTGCATCAGAGCACCACGAAGTCTCTTCCCCATTTAGATTATTGGTTGTCTTTCAATTTTTTCGACCAAAATGCATGACCTCACACTTATCCAGTTAAACTCCATCTGCCACATTTTGGCCCAATCTCCTAACCTATCTGTATCCATTTGTAAGGTGCTTATTTCCTCATTGCAATTTGCATCCCACCTATTTTTGTGTTGTCTGCAAATTTGGTTATAGAGCCTTCTATCCTAGTATCCAAGTCGTTAATGTAGATTGTGAATAGCTGGGGTTCAAGGATCAAACCCTGTGGCACTAGTTACATCTTGCCATCCAGGAAAATAAACATTTATCCCGACTGTGTTCTGTCCATCAGCCAGTCATCTATCTGAAACTAATAAATTACCCCAATCCCATATGATCCAACATTGTGAATTGTGGATCATGTACGTAGGCGTACTAGGTTGCAGTTTTTTTCTGTACAAGAGTACATGATCCACTGTCAGCAACCAGGTTTGTGTTGTGGCTTCCCTTCCATTTCCAACAGCAATCCCCATTAAAATAAATGATTGTGTTGTACATTTCATTATCCCACCGTCTCTGACTCCCTATCAATTTGTTGTGCTTAGCATGGTTTATCTTATGTAAATTGAACTTTCTACCTAACTCCATTCCAGCACACTTTCTTCACTTTCATCATGTATACTATTATTCACTTAAAAAATCAGCAGTGCCCTGGGGTGGATCTGCCAGTTTAGCCCAGAAAGCCACATGTAACCTGAAATAATAAGTAATTTTAAAAATAGTTTTCCTGAACTTGTCTACTAATTCATTGCCATTATTTGCTGTTTCACATTTGTAGCCATAGTTGTCAGTTCCTTTTCTGTCTGACCTTTTGACTCTTTGATATACAAGATATTAAAACAAAAGTCTGACTGATAGTCTAGGAGTCTGAGCAGCTTCTGCTACTGTGGATCGGAGATTTTGTTTGACTCTTGAAGTATTTATTGTCAACTTGAAGTTAAAATAGCTGCCCTTTTATTCAGAAAAAAACAGTAGGTGAAAGTTGGGGTTTCATTTGATGTGTTAAGAATTATAGTGGTTGTGATGTGGACAGCTGAGATTCACTGCCATCAATGCTAAACTTGAATCACATGCACATAATTAAGAGGAGGCCCTTAAATAGGTACTGATTTACAGCGCAGTAGGGAGTGGAAAATCTCTGGTTCCCAGCTTCTAAGGACAACAGTGGTTTACACTGGAGGTTTTATTACCCAGTCTGTGTTCACCCTGAGATAAAGTTTCCACTGTAAACAAGGCTGCCAAAATGTGAAGGAAAACTGAGAAGGTGCATTTAAAACAAAGTAATGTGGGTGAAATTGTATGACTGGACAAAACTGACTTAATGAAATTTGATTAAAAATAATTCAAGCAAGCTCTAAAATTTACGGCCGTATTGACCTGGCAAAGTAAAAAAAAAATCCTATTTTGACATTAATCTGTTTTTTGCTGAAAGAAGGAAACTATTTCAAATCTTTTGAGAATAGTTGCTTTGAATTGAGAACTATTTCTGCATTGTTCTCACACCCTGACCAAATGATTTTTTTTCCCTGCTTTCATTCAATATTGTCTCCGCAAAGATTTGGTATTTTTGTAGTTGAAAGAAATGCTAACAAGGATTATCATCAATGGACAAGCAGCCTTCATACAAAAGTTCTTAAGAGGTAGTCTGATTGTAGCCACTATCTTTAGGAAATTAATTGCATGTTGAGTATTGTTACTGAGGATTGGAAAGTCGCTACTGAGACCCCAAGACAATATGAACAGCCTGGGGGAAATATGGGGCCAATCAGCCGAACATCTGTTTTCAGTACAATATTGCAACACACCTCTAAAAGAGGCACTTGGGTATAAGTGTATGGCAAAAGTGAGTCCACGTGGATTGAAGGGAGTGAGTTTTTGCTCAGTGCTTTTACTGGAATTATTTTTAAAGAAATTATGATTGAGGAAATACTGCTACAAGAGCAGGTGAGAAATTCAGTCTGTAACTTGCTATCTCACTCCTCAAAATCATTCCATCTCCAAGCAACAATGATGGAATACTCTCCATTTACCTGGAAAACTGCAGCTCCAGCGAAACTCAACACCACCCAGGCCATGAAAAAGCGGCCTGTTCGCTTGGCTCCTTATCTACCAGCTTAAAATTAATTTCCTCCACCATCAATGCACAGAAATGTTGCAACAGTGATTCCAGACCTGTGACATTTACCACTTAGAAGGTCAAGGGTTGCAGACATAGAAAAGTATCCGCACCTGAAAATTCCTCTCCAATTCATGCACTATCCTGACTTGGAGCTCTTTTGCCATTTCTTCATTGCTTAATACAAATCTTGGAACTCTTTCTAACATTACATCGTGTGAACTACATTATTTAAGGTGCAATTAAGAATGGGCAATAAAACTGGTCAACTCTCAACCCATGAATGAATTTTAAAAATGCTTTCAGAAAGTGAAAATGCTCTCAAAATAATCCATTTAGTTTTTATAGACTCACAAAATGGTAACAACATAGAGAGTCAGCCATTTTGTCCATTGAGCTGGCAACCAAGAAGAGCTCCTCAATAGCTCCATTCCTCCTACTTTTCCTCACCGCATTGAATTTTTTTCTCTCTTCAGGTGGTTATTTAATTCTGGTTTAAAAACCACAGGTGAATTTGCCTCCTTGCATATCAGGGAAAAAAAAAAGTTTTCCTCATCACTTCTTTAGCCAGTCACCTTAATTTGGTCTTCATTGGTTTTGGACTTTGATGCCATGTCACTTGAACAATAAACCCACAAGGTTGGAATGTATGGAGTAGTAGGCAAGGCTGCAGCATTTTTAAAAAACTGCCTAAACCAGAGAAAGAGTGGAGGCCGTGGTGAAATTGTTATGATAAGGAGCAGCTACAAAATAGGTCAGTGCTGGGCCCAGTGTACATAGTGTTTATAGATGGACCTGTGAAGAAAAACAAAAGCTAAATTTGCAGATGTCAAAATGGCTTATGTAGGTTTTCAAAGTAATGAAGAAGAGGTGAACAGGATATGATGGCAGTAGATGATATGTATTGTGATCAAATACAAACTAAGGTAGGAACACCAGAATCAGAAATGCAAACTTAGTAGTTGTGGATTAGAGAACTGGAGCTGTGTATTTTTGTCCAGTAATGGATACACACATCATTAAGATCAGAATTTGGGTGGAAATTTTAAGGACAGTGTATGACACATGGTAGAGGGAAAAATTACAAATCCCAGGGAGATGAGTTTCCACAGTGGCAGAACCAAACCAGAAAATTCAAGGAAAAGTGCTGAAAACGTCACCAGGAACTCTTCATTGTATTTGTCCATCTGACCAAAACATTTAACTCTCTGAATTGTTCTCCAAAATTTTGGGTGGCCAAGAAACTCCTTCACGATCCTGCAAGTACTTCATGATACCTCTACAACTGTATTGATTGTGTCAAACAGATGCCTTCAGAATCCAGACTAAGATCAAGCAAGACCGATGTCCCTGATTTACTCTTCCTGATGGTGACCATTAACTTGATCAAAGATCACCTGCCCTCTGGTGTGAATATTAAGTATCATCTGTATTTGAAAATTCTTTCACCTCAATTGCCTCATGCTAAAACTAAATGATTACCATTGATATATGGTGATGTATTGACTCCTGTGTTTTCCATCTGCACCAGATTTTCAAGTATCTGTTGATCTCTTTGATTCTGTATATAAGGAATGTAGTCTATCCTTGAATAATGCCATAACAAAGCACATATCAACTTAGTCCGCCAGATGTTCCCTCCCATCCCTCACCCCACATATGTCGAAGGGGACTCTGCAATATGTTAAGCATTTCCAAAATCTTGGCAGGCCCACTCTTGCAAAAGCCACTATTGACTCGGATCTCCAACGATGGATCAGCTCAGCCTTACACAAACTACAGTGAATATTTGACAACAAAGACTTCAAGTTACCCCACTTCTGTACTGCAGCTTGAACTGAACTGTGTATTAGTGACATGAAAGAGAGCTAACTAGGTTTCGGTATCAGTGTCTTCACTAAATCCCCTGGATTCAGTGAAGACCCTGCAACTGGAACCTCTTTAGATTCTGAGATTCGGTGATCGAGATCAAATAAACATCAGTGGCTTCCTTGAAGGTAGTTGTAGAAGCCCTTGGGCAAAACCTCCAACAAAATAAACTTAGACTGTACAGTGTTTCCACATGGCTAAAAAGTGTCTCTTCTGCCCAGTCTTGTTCTCTTCACTGTTCTATGATCCACATTCCAGGGGAGGTCAAAGAAATCTGATACTGCCCTTGAAGTGTAGCAGTGTTGATGTTATTGATTGGGAGAAGCTTGCTACCAATTGTTCAAAATGTTGTAAACTGGTCCACCAAGCTGCATCAAGCTTCAAGTTGCTGTGTCTCAATGATGAACCAGATGGCAGAGGACAAAAGAAAAGGAAGCAAATCCTCTACTCCAGATTCCAGTACTTGTGGATTGTTTTGATAAAAGGAAACCAAAAATGATCAATAAATTTATAAATTGATTTTCATTATATGTTTGGGATTGCCACATTCTGCAGATGAGCGTAAGATAGAAGGTGCTGAGACAGTTTAAATTTAAATACTTAGCAAAGAAGTTGACAGACTTGCGGATGGACTGCTTTGGGAAGGAGAGTTTGATTAAAAAAAATTAAGGGGCTATTGAATAGATTTTAAATGGAGTGATTAATTAAAAAACTGCTGGACTGTATATTTCCCTGCCCTGGATGATCAATGTTCAGAGACCTCTCCTTTTCTCCACATAAGTGAAAAGTGGGAACTTGCTTTTATATAGCACTATTCATTACCTCGCGAAGCACTTTTGACATGCAGTCACTGTCATAATGTGAGAAATGTAGCAGCTATTTATGCTCAGTGGGGTCCAATGGGCAGCAAAGTAATCTTTGTGAGTTCTCTACTGAAGGCAGGTCCTTGGTGATTAATCACAAAAGCTTTGTAAATTCTGTGATCTTTTACTATGGGGCAGGGTGAAGACACAGGCCTGAGTCCATCTCAGCTAGATTATGAATTGAAACCTGTGCTGCTGGCATCAATCTGATCCATACTAATTGTATAAGCCAGGAAAGATGAGAAATCTCCCAATGAGGTTTTAATGACCATGTAATCTCTAGTTAGATGTAGACTGAGGGATAATTATTGGCTATAGAGTAGCACAACTCATGTTGTTTAAAATGGAATCTTTTGCATCTACCTGAGCGGGCAGAAGAGGCCTGGCTTTAGCAACCCACCTAGCAACACTACATTTGAGTGTAGACTCCGATCATAGTTTAGTATGAATTTATATCTTAAAAAGTCCTGCTTCTCAGTAGAGAGAAAGACGACTGATGGTGGTTCAAACTGAGGGCCACCATACCTCGGGTGAGGGGAGAAGTTGAGCAGAAGAGTCCTTCATGGTAACCTCAGCTTTGTTGCCATTACTGTACGTTGCAAACCAGCTGTCTAACTAACTGACCATCATTTCTGTTAGCTTAGCTTAGCATTAATCTAGTAGTGCAAAGGTAGTCAGGATAATAGCAGTGATGTGTTTAGTCAATATTGAGGTGGGAACTGTGCCCACAATTTTTTGACTAAGACCATAGCTGGTGTTTGCCATTTATTGTCTTTGGCAGCAATTCTGTAATGCATGTGTTTATTTTGTGCAATTTAAGTGTTGGATTTCCAAAGTTAGAGGATTTCCTTAACCATACTGCCTGGAGGCTCCTGCATTGGATGAACCCAGAACATGTACTCATATTGTGATGCCAAATCTGCCCACATTATCACGATACATCCAAATATACAAAAGAGCATGAATTAGTGTGCACAACTGGGGCTGGAGGTAAGCCTCAAATTCGCCATATGTTCCCACTTTAAATATGAATATTAAAATTTCAACTTATTCATGCACATTTGGTAGACATGTTTATGAACCTGCAATTGTGGAAGCATTTTGATTTTTAATGTGACATATGCAAAACAAATGCTTTGATCGAAACACTCCAGTTCCCAGTGAAGATAAATTTTAAAAATGCAAAAGAACACTAGAGAAGTGACTTTTCCTTCCTGAGCATGAAATCTGGTTGTAATTTTAAGCAAGCCTCTGAGAGATTGCAGTTTTTAGAAAATTCAATTAGTAGAAGAATGGAGGGATTTGGAGTTTTTTAGTTGCTAAGATAGTCCACATCCCAAATATAAATCACAAAATTGATTTATGCCTAGATTACATATGTCTCTAGACACATGTATGTCAGAAATTCAAGACACCTCTTTCATTTGATGGTTTGGTTTGGAGGAGTCACTACACGTGCAGAGGAATTGAAATTAGTACATAGCATGTTTAGTTTAAATTGTTTGTTTAAACTTTCAGGGTGAAGGTCCAAGATGCACAGTTCGGGGCATCAGCAAAATTGAGGAAAGGAGTGAAGATATGTAACTCAAATAGTAGGAATATTTAAAGGTGATATTCTTGAAATAATGTGTTTGAAATCTGGCGTTTGTCCTTAAGTTTCTGAATTGTAGGACAAACCGCTTTTATATTTCAAAGATTTATTCCAATATTCTTGTGAGACTGAAATATCTTATTGTGAATATACATTCCCAAGCTGCAAACATTCAGCCCACATCAATTTGTAAGAGCACTTTTCTGTATTCAAACATTTGCTGCTTTGATACAGTGGATTCATTAAAATGCAACAAGTACTCTTGAGATTGGAAAAGAAAGGTGCTCTGCACAGAAAAAAAAGGTCCTTTGCCATTCACAGCTGGCTATTCCCATTGACAAGGGAAATATATGGGGTCGAGAAAAACAATTTTTTTCCAGAACTCTGTGTCAGTAAACCAGCGGGTGGCAATTACAGGACAAGATTATGCTTGCAAGTGACCTTGTGATTGACAGCTTTATTGCTTATCTTTTGTACTGTTATGTAAAAGTAGTAAGGTCATTGAGTAGTGAAATTAACCTGGCTAACAGATGGGGAAATCAACGTATATTAATAATTCTGCAATTACATTATCTATTAGTAAAGTAATATAAAAACTAAGTGGTTTTGCTCCCATTTAAATCAATTATATTAATGTAATGGGAAGAAATTTGTGACGTTGTTTGTCATTTCTGACTTTTCATCACTGGCTCCAAATAATATTTTCATACCAACAGAATGTCCCATTCACACGTGGAAACCTCACTTGAGAATTCTCACATGTATGTGACACTTCAACTAATGGTGCATGCGTATTAGGCAATTAATTTAAAACCATGCTTAACATTCCACAGAAATTGAGACCGTAGCAAAAAACGAAAATAGCAAACAGTGCCTGAGGCACACTGGTGTGCTGAAGACTGCTATAAAGCTGCTCATGCCAACAAGTCCTGTGAAGTGGAGCTCTTTACATGGCATATAACTGCTGTAACTTCCGTTGCTGACAAAATGCCTGTTACATTTTAAATGTTATCAAGTTGAAGTAATTTTGGCTTTCCCTTTGCTGGAACCTTGTCATGTGAAACCAGCACCAGAGTGAAATTTCAATTTCCCGTAAGCTTAGTTTTGTTTTTATGGCATTTCATACTAACTAGGCACACTACGTGACATGATACCGCTGTTGCCATCCTGTCAACCTTTTGTGGTTACTATAGTAACTCTTGGCTGATTAAGCTTAAAACCAGGCTAAATTCTAGGTTGATGCTCCACTGCAGTACTGAGACAGCACTGAACTGATGGAAGTTCTGTCTCTCAGCTGAGTTGTTAAGCTGAAATCCCATCTGTCTGCTCAGGTGGGAATAAGAGATTTCACAATATTATAGCTTTGTTTTAACTGGCACCTTATGAACTGGCGCTCTTGATAAACTGGGAAAAAATATATACCTGAAATACCAGAAGTTTATTATTGCGATCTCAGTGATGTCTGAATAGTCAGTTAAGAGTGCGAGTGAGGAGGCTCTCCGCTGGTAAGTTTTGTTTAAAGCAAAGCTGTATTAAATTATTTGTGATTTAATCTGTGAATAAAGTAAACAGTGACGTGTATACCCCATGCATTGCATTTCTATTCCTTAGTGTGTGTTTTTACATTGATTATGTGAACCTTTTGATCAGCCAACAATATTTGATCAAATACAGTAGTTAATAAAAGGTTTGCTGTACTTAAAGAAAAGTGGGCAGCTTTTCCCAGTATTCTGAACAATGTGAATTCCATAACTGATTATCTGGTCAGTACAACATTGCTGTTTGTGGAAACTTGCTGTGCCCAAACTGACTGCTGTATTTCCCAGATCATAACACTAACTACAGTTGAAAAGCATTTTGAGAATCCAAAGATCCTGAACAATTTAACACTGAAGCAGACCTCTCAGGTGAACTGCTGTATGCTGGCATTCAAACCTTCTTTCATTTCACTTTAACCTATCAACAAAACCTTTATCTTGTCTCCCTCTTTTATATAGCTAGCTACTGCTTAATGCATTTCTACTAATCAGCTCAAATACTTGTTGTGAATTCCACACATCAGATTTTTTTAAAACATGGAGCAGCTGAAGGATTTTTTTTCATAAACCCTGGATTTTAATTTTAAATGTTATGCTGCTACCATTATAGATACAGCGAGGTTCCATGCTCGATTCTGATAGCAAATTACCATATGTTTCCTCCCTTTTGCTTATGTTCTGGCCACTCTTTAACCAGCTTTAAAGGGGTGAGTACTGGAACAGCCACAAGGTGGAGAGCAGGTGGAATTGCATCTGTACATGAATGCATTATTCTTGCCTGTTTTCATGATGCATGTACAGATTTCAGATTTTTCCTTTTGCTTTGTTGATCAAGAAGCCTCAAGGAAAATGTAACATTGACTTGTGTAGACATAAAATATAAAATCTAATTAGCTCAAATTTCTGAATGAAATCACTAGCAAATGCAATAAATGAACGTATTGTTATGCAGTCAGGAAATGATCTTTGTTTTTTTTTGAAGTTCTTCACTTTCCTCTTTTGTATCATGCATTGATCATAGAGCGAGAGAGAGAGATGGCAACTGTGTTTCTAAGTGTCTGCCAGTATCATATTGCCGTTTGCCAGATGGTACACAGGGGCAATTTGAGTTAGCATTTTTCTTTTGACTATGTAATTTCTGCCAGATTAAAATTAATTTTGGGAAATTGAGATGTGTGCTGGTGTTTTAATAGATCACTTGTATAGTGATTCTTGTACAAATAGACACTCCAAAGAAAAGTACATAACTGACAGTTCCAAATACAGGTAGTTCTCTTATAATGCTGTAGTTGCGTTCTGGCAAAACCTCATTTAATAGAAAATCATGTAATAGAAATCATGGGGCCCATGGGAAAAGTGGGGTTAGGGGCAGGCCAACAAAACATATCACTCACAGTTACTCAAAAATCACCCAAAAGCCTAATGCGAAGTATAGCACAGCCTGAATGAAGGTTGAATTGTATTTATGAAACAAAAGTAAATTTAATGCAGTACATTTAAAAAAAATATAAGAAAGCTGTACTCTGTACATTACCTCTCACAGAAAGCTGCTCTGTCGGCAGCTGACATCAGCGCATGCGCAGAATGGCACAAAGTCTGGCACCAATGTCGCGCATCCATGGACCGGCACGGACATCGACACGTGCAGAACAGCACAGAGATTTTGGCACGGACATCGTGCATGTGCAGAGCAAAGCGCGTGAACTGATCCCCATTGGAATCACGCTATTGTCAATGGAAGTAAGCGTTCTCAAATTCTGTTTGCTAATTCTTCAGTGATGTTATAGCCAAGTTGCGCTGCTGAAATGTACATTATCCCAAACTACCTGTAACTTGGATTTTAACAGACACAAGCTGCAATTTGAAACCATGGCCATTTGTAAATTGTCAAGTAGCTTTAAATGCACCAGGCCCTTTTACATTTAGACTATAGGATATAGTTGTCACCATGGTATTCAATGTTCAAATCTCTCACTGTATCTTAATTTGAGCACTATGATTTTTTTTTGTTTCTGCTGATAGCAGGCTTTCAATTCCGCAGCATTAGTCTGTGACAGTCTCAGCTGACACCTAATGGGCAATATATGATAAAAGGTATATGTACATCCAACTAAGTGCAGATCCACAAAATGTGTATGCACCCTACTACAAGTAAGACCATAAGACATAGGAGCAGAAATTAGGCCATTTGGCTCATCCAGTCTGCTCCACCATTTGGTCATGGCTGATAGGTTTCTCAACCCTATGCTCTTGCCTTCTCCCTGTCACCTTTGGTTCCCTTGATAATTAAGAATTTTCTACCTCTGTCTTAAGTATACTCAATGACCTGGCCTCCACAGCCTTTGTGGCAATGAATTCCCTGGATTCACCAGTTTCTCCTCTCCATTTTCAAGAGTCTTTAATTTACTCTAAGGTTGTGCCCTTGGGTCCTAGTATCTCCTGCTCACGGAAACATCTTCCCAACGTCCACTGTATCCAGACCTTCCAGTATTCTGTAAGTTTCAATTGGATCCCTCCTCATCCTTCTAAACTCCATTGAGTATAGACCCAGAGTCCTCAAACGTTTCTTTTATGTTAAATCTTTCATTCCTGCGATCGTTCTCGTGAACCTCCTCTGGATCCGCTCCAGGGCCAGTACATCCTACCTGAGATATGGCGCCCAAAATTGCTCATAATATTCTAAATGTAGTCTGACCAGAACCTTTTAGAGCCACAGAAGTACATGCCTGTGTTTATATTCTCATCCTGTTGAAGTAAATGTAAATATTGTATCTGCCTTCCTAACAACCAACTGACCCTGCAAATTAACCTTAAGAGAATCCTGGACTAGGACTCCCAAGTCCCTTTGTATTTCAGATTTCTGAATTTTTTCCCCATTTAGAAAATAATCTATTCCTCTAATCTTCCTACCAAACTGCATGACCTCACACTTTCCCTTGTTGTATTCCATGTGCCACTTGTTTGCCCACTCTCCTAACCTGTCTAAATCCTTTTGTAGCCTCCCTGCTACCTCAATACTACATGTACCTCCACCTATCTTTGTATCACCTGCAAACCGAGCCAGAATGCCCTCCGTTCCTTCACTTAGATCATTAATGTATAAAATGAAAAGTTGCGGCCCCATCACTGACCCTTGTGGAACACACTAGTCTTTGGCTGCCATCCTGAGAAGGACCATTTTATCTCCACTCTCTGCTTTCTGTCAGATAGCCAATCTTCTATCCATGCTAGTACCTTGCTTCTAACACCATGGACTCTTATCATACTCAGCAGCCTCTTGTGTGGCACCTTGTCAGAGGCCTTCTGGAAGTCCATGCAGATAACATCCTTTGGCTCTCCTTTGTCTAACCAGCTTGTTACCTCCTCAAACAATTCTTTGAGATTTGTCAAACATGACCTCCCCTTGAGGAAACCATGCTGACTTTGCCCTCTTTTACCATGGACTTTCAAGTATTCAGAAATTTTATCTTTCCCAATGCAATTCAAAATCTTACCAACGACTGATGTCAGGCTAATCAGCCTGTAATTTCCTGTCTTTTGCCTTACTCCTTTTTAAACAGGGCAGTTACACTAGTGATTTTCCAGTCCTCTGGGACCCTCCCTGACTCCAGTGTTTCTTGAAAAATCACCACTAATGCCTCCACTATCTCTTCAGCTATCTTCTTCACAACTTTGGGGTGTAATCCATCTGCTCCAGGTAATTTATCCACCTTCAGATCTTTATTTTTTTCCCCCCCTTCTCCTTGGTGTTGGCCACCATACTCACCTCTGTTCCCTGACTGTCTTGAATTTTTGGGATGTTAGTCATGTCTTCCAACGTGCAGATTGACAGAGTTCTTGTTCAGCTCCTCCACCATTTCTTTGTTCTACTTCTGCAGCGCCATTTTCCAGTGGCCCAGTGTCAACTTTTACCTCTCTATTGCCCTTTACGTATCTAAGGAAACTTTTGCAGTCGTCTTTTATATTACTGGATCGCTTACACTTATATTTATTCTTCTCTCTCCTTATTTCTTCTTAATTGTCGTTTGTTGATCTTTTTAGGCTTCTTAATCCACTGGCTTCCCACTGCCCTTTGCTGCATTATATGCTTTGTCTTTTGTTTTTATGCTGTCACTGACTTCCACTGTTAGCCATGGTTACCTCATCCTCCCTGTACCATGCTTCTTTTTCCTAAGAATGGATTTTTGTTGTGTTTCCTGAATTACTCCCAGAAATCCCTGCTATTGCAGTTTTACTGTATTTCCTGCTAGGCCCCTCTCCCAGTCAATTCTGGGCAGCTCCTCCCTCATGCCTCTGTAGTTGTCTTTATTCAACTGTAATACTATTACATCTGGTTCCAGCTTCTCCCCCTCAAATTGCAGAGTGAATTTTATAATGTTATGTCTACTACCTCCTAAGGGTTCCTTCTCCTTAAACTCCCTTATCAAGTCTGCCTAATTACACATAGCTAAATCCTGAATTGCCTATTCCTGTTCTGTACTACTATTGTCTGTCGTTTGAGGAATTTATTTGGAAACAGATCCCACAGTGTTGGTTCGAAACTAATGTTTTTAGCATTTTAGCATTGTTATTGTGCTGATCATAATCTCAACGCTCACAATCTCCAATTAGTTATCATTAGGCTAAAAATATCAAGCATAAACTTAGTTAAAAATTGCACAACACAAGGTTAAAGTACAAGCTCTCGTTAGGTAGCTAGTGGAGCAGGGTCATAGGACACAGAATTTATAGCAAAAGATCAGAGTGTCATAGTGTCTCATTCTTGGGCACATGCATCTCCATTAAGGACGGGCACCTCAGTACCTCACTCTACTGCAGACCTGCAGATAACCTCAAAACGCTGCACTTCTCTAGCTCCCAAGCTAAACATATTAAAACAGCCAAGCCCTACACATGCACAGGATCTGTTCAGATGAGGAGGAACACTGAAGGGCACCCTCATAAGAACAGAATATGATGCTCAGCTCATTGATTGCCAGTGTCACAGCATGAAACTGTGATGACCTCCTCAAAAGATCGACAGAAGATGCGACCGATAGGGTACCCTTGGTTGTCCAGTACTTCCTGGGAGCAGAGAAGCTACATCATGTTCTTCGCAGCCTGCAACACATTATCGATGGGAATGAGCAACTCGCCAAGACCTCCCTACGCCTCCACTGTTTGCCTTTAAACAACCGTGAAACCTGAAATAGACCATTGTTCATAGCAAACTGCTCAGCCTTCAGGTTAAAAATAATGACTGCAGATGCTGGAAACCAGATTCTGGATTAGTGGTGCTGGAAGAACACAGCAGTTCAGGCAGTATCCGAGGAGCAGTAAAATTGACGTTTCGGGCAAAAGCCCTTCATCAGGAATATCTTCAGGACTACATTGCCCACAACACAATACAACTCTGTCATGGAAACCACTGCAAGATGTGTTAGAGTGTCGACATGGATACTACTATTACATGTGGGAACACCACCCACCATGTACGCAGCAGGTACCCCTGTGACTCGGCCAATGTTATATATCTCGTATTCTGCAGGCAAGGATGTCCTGAGGCATGGTACACTGGTGAGACAAAGCAATCGCTGAGACAACAGATGAATGAACACCGCACAAGAATTGCCAGAGAGGGATGTTCCCTCCCAGTCGGGGAACACTTCTGTGCATTTGGCTTTGGAAATAGAAACAGTCTGACTCAAGATTGGAATACATACACACTCTAACCTCACACCTTTAATGCATTGTCTGAGCTGAGATGTCACTTTTTTTTAAATAAAGCTTTGCCTGATAAGTCTCAACACCAAGCAAAGTCCAAGGATCATGTTGCACAGTTCTAATGTGAATTCAGTAAATTGCTGACCATCAACCTTCCTGCTAAACACAAATGTTTTTGTGACATTCGGCCTCGGATCTTCAGGCGATCGTCCTCCAAGGTGGACTTTGGAATATGCAACAATGCAGAGTGGCTGAGCAGAGGCTGATAACCAAGTTGAGAACCCATGAGGGATGGCCTCAACTGGGACCTTGGGTTCATGTCACACTACAGGTGACTCCACTACACTATATGCTCTCACACATGCATACATACGCACACACACTCTTACATATGCCATAGATCATCCCCCATGCACATGCTCTCTCTCAGGCACACACACACACCTCCCCCACACTCTCACTCATGCGCACACCATCTCACAGGCATATACTCCATCACACTCAGATACACACTTTTTCAAGCACACATACGCACACACTCCCTCTCTCCCTCTCTCTCTCGTGCATGCACGCACACATATAAGTCTATGGGGTGAATTTGCATTTGCAGAATTGTATTTGCAGATACATTCTATTTTGTTCAAAAAGCACACGATCTGTTAGCAGTCAATCCATGTGATGTTTTATAAATTCCTACTTTGGAAATAGAAACAGTCTGACTCAAGATTGGAATACATACACACTCTAACCTCACACCTTTAATGCATTGTTTGAGCTGAGATGTCACTTTTTTTAAATAAAGCTTTGCCTGATAAGTCTCAACACCAAGCAAAGTCCAAGGATCATGTTGCACCTATACTCTGCTGCAGTTCTAATGTGAGTTCAGTAAATTGCTGACCATCAACCTTTCTGCTAAACACAAATGTTTTTGTAATCTTTTGAAATCCACCAAAGGACACAGCAAGATTCCCTGAATGACTTTTACTTTCTTGGTTGGAGATTTCAACAATCAAAACAGCACCAAAGACAATGTTAATTTGACCCCACTCCACCCTGTCATCCTGATCGCCATCTCCACCAAGGCATAGTCAAAACCAGAAGAACCCATGGCGACACAGGTCTGTTGAACTTTACCCTGGTTGATTCACATTCTTCATTGGTACAGCAACCTTTGTGAGTTGCAGTGAAGTTGTCTGCTGGGTTAACATGCTCAGTATCCATTGACAGATTGCCTCTACAGCACAGTATGTCACGTTAACCAGTATTAATGCCTTGTTGATTGTGGCTTTCTCATAAGTGCTTATAAAGCTACACATTCGAACCCTTTCCCCTTTTTTAATAGTTTCACATGTCAGTCAAAGTTTTTGTTATGAAATCCTTGTTGAAGAATTCTTGATCAAGTCCTAGCATTAAGATTTTACAGAATCCTGCACTTTTCCAAACAACACAATCAGATGGTGAAGGGTGTTATAACCAAAGTGAGGAACAGGCATCTGATATGGATTGTGGGAAATCCTCAAAACACTTTTAATAATATCTAAAATCCAAGTATTTACTGTTAGTAAAGGCTCCAACTTATTGTTTTCCTATATTAGCACAACTGGCTGTTACAAAAAATCAGAAGCTCACACTGACCAGGCATCAGATACTGTTTTGTTGAATGACTCCGAAATAATGAATGTACAGTATGCAGTTTACGGAAATAAATTACAATTGAGTAAAGTTGTTTGCATGAATTTATTAATGCTATAATAATTACTGGCTGAAAATCATCAGTCATCTGTCAAATAAGAAATCCTCTTTGGTGAACAGATTATTTTGGTGCAACCTAGTTAATACTATCGTTACATACAATGACACTTGTAAAAATAAACCTCCAAGGGGTTTCCAAGTTACAAGTTTAAATGTAATACATTCAGTTTTCAAAACAGTGGCAAAGTTGGTTAATACATTTGCTTGTTCACCAATATTGTCATGCTTGAAGCTTTTGGAAGATTCAAGATCATTAGCATTTTCTTTAGCCTTTGTGCTTTGTCTTGTGAAGAATGAAATGATGCAAGTATGCCTTTAGTCAGTGCTACTAAATGATTAAATAAATGTGTTCAGCTAAATAGCCTTTGTTCGTCTTGTGGTATATGTTCTAAAAAAAAACTAGATGCAGATGTTAACTGAGACGATACTCTTTTCCTGTTTGTTTTTTCACACTCAGTCTCTTCCTGTTCTAGTAATACTGAAAGTTGATTGTGTCAGTATAGAAACAGAAGTATTGCACTCTAACATGTCTGTCCTTTTGGCATTATTGCAAAATTGGTTTTGTGTATCGTATTGTTGTCAAACTGAAAAGAGCTTCAGAGCAGCTTCTTAGGATGTTGAAGTATTAGAACATAGAACATTACAGCACAGTACAGACCCTTTGGCCCTCGATGTTGCGTCAACCTGTCATACCAATCTGAAGCCATCTAACCTACACTATTCCATGTACGTCTATATGCTTATCCAATGACGACTTAAATGTACTTAAAGTTGGCGAATCTACTACCGTTGGAGGCAAAGCATTCCATACCCTTACTACTCTGAGTAAAGAAGCTACCTCTGACATCTGTCCTATATCTATCACCCCTCAATTTAAAGCTATGCCCCCTCAAGCTTGCCGTCACCATACTTGGAAAAAGGCTCTCCTTGTCCACCTTATCTAACCCTCTGATTATCTTATATGCCCCTATTAAGTCACCTCTCAACCTTCTTCACTCTAACGAAAGCAGCCTCAAGTCCCTCAGCCTTTCCTCATAAGATCTTCCCTCCATACCAGGCAACATCCCAGTAAATCTCCTCTGCACCCTTTCCAAAGCTTCCACATCCTTCTTATAATGCGGTGACCAGAACTGTACACAATACTCCTAGTGCGGCCGCACCAGAGTTTTGTACAGCTGTAGCATAACCTCATAGTTCCGGAACTCGATCTCTCTATTAATAAAAGCTAAAACACTGTATGCCTTCTTGGCAACCCTGTCAACCTGGGTGGCAACTTTCAAGGATCTGTGTACCTGGACACCAAGATCTCTCTGCTCATCTACACTACCAAGAATCTTGCAATTAGCCCAGTACTTTGCATTCCGGTTACTCCGACCAAAGTGTATCACCTCACACTTGTCCGCATTAAACTCCATTTGCCACCTCAGCCCAGTTCTGCAGCTTATCTATGTCTCTCTGTAACCTACAACATCCTTCGTCACTATCCTATCTATGTCTCTCTGTAACCTACAACATCCTTCGTCACTATCCACAACTCCAACGACCTTAGTATCATCTGCAAATTTACTAACCCACCCTTCTGCGCCCTCATCCAGGTCGTTTATAAAAATGACGAACAGCAGTGGACCCAACACCGACCCTTGCGGTACACCACTGGTAACTGGACTCCGGGATGAACATTTCCCATCAACCACCACCCTCTGTCTTCTTTCAGCAAGCCAATTACTGATCCAAACCAAATTATTCTTTTCTAGATGATTATAAATCCTATCTCTTATAACCTTTTCCAGCACTTTACCAATAACTGAAGTAAGGCTCACTGGTCTATAATTACCTGGATTGTCTCTACTCCCTTCTTGAACAGGGGAACCACATTTGCTATCCTCCAGTCTTCTGGCAGTATTCCTTTGGACAATGACGATTTAAAGATCAATGCCAAATGCTTGGCAATCTCCTCCCTGGCTTCCCAGAGGATCCTAGGATAAATCCCATCTGGCGCAGGGGACCTACCTATTTTCACACTCTGCAGGATTTCTAATACCTCTTCCTTGTGAATCTCAATCACACCTAGTCTAGTAGCTTGTATCTCAGTATTCACCTCAACAACATTGTCGTTTTCTGGAGTGAATACTGTCAAAATATTCATTAAGTGCTTCCCCTATCTCCTCTGACTCCACACACAACTTCCCACTACAATCCTTGATTGGCTCTAATTTTACTCTCGTCATTCTTTTATTCCTTAAATACCTATAGAAAGCCTTAGGTTTAACCCTGATCCTATCTGCCAACAACTTCTCATGTCTCCTCCTGGTTCTTCTGAGCCATTCCAATATTCAGCCATTCCAATTTTCAAAGTGAATTATTAAAAAGTCTAAATTTAATCCTTTCATGTTTAAGTATTTTACCAGATTGAAAGTCTAAATATAGTTTCATTTAAATTTTCCCAAAATTGTTATGGTGCAGGAGACAGCTATTCAGCCCATTGTATCTGCACCAGCATTTTAACTTGGTTCCATTTTCCTGCATTTTCTCTATAACCCTGCTCATCATTTTTATTTAAATGACAATCTAATATTTTCTTGAATGCCTCAGTTAAATTTACTTTGCCATACTTTCAGGCAGTGTGTTCCATACCCATACTACTCACTGTGTGAAAAGGACTTGTTGTCACCTTTTAGTCTCTTAACTTGCAAAACACTTTGAAGCTGTGCCTTCTGGTTTTAGGTTAGCTTATAACAGTTTAGAACAGTTTCTCTTCATCCAGTCTGTCCAGACTCCCATGAATTTGAAAATTTCGATCACCTCTTGGCCTTCTCTCCAAGAAAAATGGTCCAGCGCCTGCAGTTTTTCTTAATACTGTAAAGGAATTGTCTCATTCCTGGAATCATTCTAGTGTGTCTTATAAGTGCATCATTACCTCACTGCTTTTGTATTATATGTTAATGATCACATGACACCAGGTTATAGTCCAAAAGGTTTATTTGGAAGTATAAGCTTTTGGATCACTGCTCCTTCATTAGGTAGTTAGTGGAGTAGGATCATAGGAGACGCAATTTATATAAAAAAATCATAGTGTCATACACTGATGCGATATATTGAACAAACCTGGATTGCTGTTAATTCTTTTTTCTTTAAAAATGGATTGCAGGTTTCAATTCATTTAATACGTAAACCCCAGAACTACTTCCGTCACATTCCTGAGATAACTTAAGGTTTTATTAAAAGAAAGGTGACATCTGTGCAAATTTATAAAACCTCGAATACCAGCTTTATTAACTGCTTTTGTTGCCTGTCCTGGCAACGTTAAATGAGTTGAGTACTTGGCCTCTGTGCAGGTTCACATCCTTTAGAATAGTTTTCTTTATTTTATACTGTCTTTCCAAGTTGTTTGTAACAAACAGATCATCTCACACTTTCCCACATTGAACTTCATCTGCCATTTATCCACCCACTCCGCCAAGTTATCCTTTGAAGTTCTACATTGTTCTTTGCGTTTTACAATCCTCACAGGTTTTATGTTGTCCGCAAACCTTGAAATTGTCCTCAGCACACCAAGATCTTGTTAATTTAAATATATAATGAATCTGGTCCCAATACCAGCCCTTGGCGAACTCTACTACAAATCTTATTCCAGCCAGAAAAACACTCATTTACCAATATCCTCTGTTCCGTACCTTTAGGCAATCTTGTATCTGCGTTGCTACTGCCCTTTTGTTCCATTACCTATAACTTTCCTCTCGAGTCAGTTTTGTGGCACTGCACCAAATGCCTTTTGAAAGTCCAATTGCACCACAACAATACCTTTCCCTCCTTCAAACTTCTCTCTCTCTCTTTTAAAACAAAACTCAGCAATTTAGTTCGCCATGATTTTCCCTTAACAAAGTATTGCTGAATCTTCTGATTCATTCCATATTTTCCCATGTGGATATTAATTTTATCCTAAATACTTGGGAATTATTGCAATTCTGAAATCCTCCAGCACCACTCCTGAATCTAGGGAAGACTAAAGTGTCTCTGCAATTTTCATTCACACTTCCTTCAGTGTCCTTGGACGCATGTCATCCAGACCCAGTGCTTTATCAACCTTATGTACCGACAACTAATGAGTATCACCTACTTATTCATTTTAAACTCTTCCAATGATTGAGTTTCTTCCTTTGTTCATCATGACTTGGCCAGCATTTCCTCCTTGGTAAAGACAAATGCAAAGTGTTCAGTTAACATTCAAGTCAAGGTTTTTGCTTCTAAATTTAAATCTCCTTTTTGTGCTCTAATCGTAGTCTATATTTGGGTAATTGAATTCCCCAACTATAACTACTCCGTCATATTTACATCTCTCTGGAGAGTTTCCTTGCAGATTTGTTTCTCTGTATCCTTCTTACTAAATGGTCATGCATATATTACATTGGGCAAAGTAATTGCGACCTTCTTATTCCTTAACTCTAGCCAAATCAATTCTGTGCTTAAATCCTCTTGCTTTCTCATACCAAAAATGCAACCCTTCTTCCTTTTATTCCTTTCTGGCCTTCTGAATATTTTGTCACTAGGAATATTTAATACTCGGATCCGCTCTACCTTAAGCGAGGCCTCCATTATCACCACACCTGTGGCAACCTCTGCCTTAAACTCCCCAGTCTTATTAGCTAACACCCTGTGTATTCATATGCGTAACGCATGCTGTGTAACCCTGAATTAAATTTCAATACTTTCTCCTTCACTTTCATTCCAAGTTAACTTACTTTTCTCTATTTCAATGCTATATATCTCTCCCAGCATTTTGTGTAGTTTGGTATTACTTTTAAATATTTTTTCTCCTCGTTTCCACGTTCCTGCTGTTCAAACCATCCCACAGCATTAGCAATGCACCCACAAGGAACTCACTCCTGGCTATAATGCAGATGCAATCAACATTCCTTTTAAGTTGCATGCTAATGTTAATCAATGTGCTAATGCTAATTGCAATGTTGGCTTTCAATTTTAGAAGTTGCTGCCGTGCACAAGAAAATTAGAGGGAAGGCTGGATGCAACCCTCTGATTTTACTGGTGTCATCTTCCTCCAATCCAGTTCCAGTACAGTCATAGATATGTACAGCATGGAAACAGACCTGTCGATCCAACTCGACTATGCCGACTGGATATCCTAACCTAATCTAGTCCCATTTGTCAGCACTTGGCTCATATCCCTCTAAATCCTTCCTATTCATATATCCATCCAGATGCCTTTTAAATGTTGTAATTATACCAACCTCCACCACTTCCTCTTGCAGCTCATTCCATGGCAGCACCCTCTGCGTGAAAAAGTTGCCCCTTTTGGTCTTGTTTAAATATTTCCTCTCCACCCTAAACTTATGCTCTCTAGTTCAGGACTGCCCAGGGAAAATACCTTGTCTATTTACCTTATCCATGGCCCTCATGATTTTATAAACCTCTCTGAAGTCACCCCTCAACCTCCGATACTCCAGCGACAACAACCCCAACCTATTCAGTCTTGCCCGATAGCTCAAACCCTCTAACCCTGCAGCATCCTTGTAAATCTTTTCTGAACCCTTGCAAGTTTTGCACCCCTGGAATCAAAAGCCCTGCCTTGTGCACTACCTTGCCAGTCATCCATCTTATTCTATTTCTGTGGTCACTTGCATGTGACAATGGGAGCAATCCGGAAGTTATACTAATTTTCTTCCTAAATTCTGATTGTAGGACCATGTCCCCATTTCAGCCTGTGTTTTTTTTCAATACCAATATGGATCACAACCTCTGGCTGTTCCTCCCCAGAAGAGGGTCCTGAAGCTGTTCTGTGACATCCCTGGCCCTTGCACCAGGAAGATGATAAACTGTTCTTTAGTAACATTGGCCATTGAAATGCCTGTCCCCTAACTAAAGAATACACTACCACTGTTGGTCTTTTGCTCTTCTTCCTCATCTCCTGTTTAGCTGGCCTACCAATGGTGTCAGGGGTTTGGATGTTGCTACACTCCTTTCAAGGATCCTCCACCATTAGAAGCTTCCCGGGATATTCCTGCACTCCCTGCCTGTTTCGCTTGGCCAGCCTATCAATCACCCATTCCTTAAATACCTTCTTGCCCCTAAGTTTCATTGTGACCACTCTTTGAACATATTATCTGTTTAGTTTTGTGCCTCTTAGACGCACCTAAGTGACTATAGCCATTGCTTGTACTCTGAAATCTAGATCTCAAGCTGTGCGGCTCGTGACAATTTCTGCACTAAGGCTAGTCTAGGTCATGAGAACCATACATGCCACAGGATGGGTATTCCACTTGGCTGATCTGTCTTGCCATACCTTAAAGTTACTACTATAACTTTAATTACTTAACAGTAATTTTAACCTTACTGTCATGCTATTTAAAAAGCAAGAGATTAGTAGAAAGTAGAAATACTTTGCCCTTATGAATCAGCTTCCTATCTTGTGAGTATGAATTTTAAGTTTGGAAAACATTAGATATATATGTAGAAAATGCAGCATTAAACAATGATAAGCATTTAGATAATTATGAATGTACATTATTAGCAAAACTTTGGTAAATATTTATCTGCTTTTATCTCAATTTTATCTGATCATTCATTCATCATTAATTTTCAGAATGGGAGACTTGTGATGTTAGCATAAACTGTAACTAAGCTCTGACAGACTATACAGGGTAGATGCACAAAAACTGTTCCTGAAGGTAGTCTAGAACCATACGTCACAGTTTAAAGATCTATCTTTAGGACTGAGTTGGGAAATTTCTTCATCTAGAGAGTGGTGACCCTTAGGAATTCTCTGCCACACAAAATGGTTTAGGCCAAAGCATTGAATGTTTTTAAGGAGCTAGATTTAGTTCTTAGGGTTAAAGCGATCAAAAGTTATGAGGCAAAGGCGGGAACAGGGTACAGAGTTTGATGATCAACCATGATCTTATTGTACGGTGGAATAGGCCCAAAAGGTTGAATGATCAACTCCTGTACCTATTTTCTGTTTCTATGTAAATATGAATTTATCTAGATGTTGTTTTTATTTGAAATAATGTTTTTGTTTCATTTTCTCCTTATTGGGGATCATGGAGAATATGGCAAGCTGAAAAGTTAATCAGTCATGGTGGATAGCTGTCACCAACACTCATATAATCAAGCCATCATTGCAGATTTTATCATGTATAATATCAGAGCAAATGCCAACATTTATTACTCCTGCCTAATTCTTTTGAAGGTGTTGACAAGCTGCTATCTTAAACAGCTGTGGTTTATTGGGTGAAGATAGACTGGTGCTATTAGGAAAGGACTCTTTGTATTTTGATTGTGACCGTGGAGGAATTATTCTGCCATGTCTTGCACATAGGACGACCGAACAGATTTGGCATGGTTTTACAAAAGATAAATAGCATTCAACAAATTTATTAATAAAAGCAAATTATTGCAGATGCTGGAATCTGAAACCAAAAGAGAAAATGCTGGAAAATCTCAGCAGGTCTGGTAGCATCTGTAAGGAGAGAAAAGAGCTGATGTTTCGAGTCTAACTGACCCTTTGTCAAAGCTTTGACAAAGGTTAAGTTAGACTCGAAACGTCAGCTCTTTTCTCTCCTTACAGATGCTGCCAGACCTGCTGAGATTTTTCAGCATTTTCTCTTTTGGCAACAAATTTATTAGTTGGCTACACTCTCTCTACTATGTTTTGTCATCCTACCATCATGCAAAACAACTGGGCAAGCTTGAGGAATAAAAGCAGTAGAATTATATTTAACTACATTGTGTTATTGCATGGCTGAGCATATCTCTGACTCTATCTTTAGTTTCAAGCCAGGGCAAACTAGGACCACTGTTATTGACAATATATATAAATTACTTGGATGAAGAACATGGCTGTACTATAACCAAGCTTACAGATGACACAAAAGTGAGTGGGAAAGCATTAGTGAGGATGATGATCTGGAGAGAGATGTAGACAGGCTAAATGAGTGGACAAAAACTTGTAAGATCGACTATAATGTGGGGAAATATGAGATTATGCACTTTGACAAGATGAAGAGGAGCTGAATATTATTTAAATGGAGAAGGAGTGTAGAAAAGTACAGAACGGGGGATTTGGGTGTCCCTGTGTATGAATCATCTGAGTTCAGCAGCTAATAGGAAAGGCAAATAGCATATTGGCCTTTATTTCAAAGGGAATAATAAGAGGGAGATTTTGCTAAAAGTATACAAGGCACGAGTTAGAACATACTAGAATCCTGTGAACAGTTTTGGGATCATCATCTAAGGAAACAAGCTGGCTTTGAAGGCATCCAGAGAATGTTCACAAGGTTGAGTAGATTGCACTTGTACTCGTTGAAATATCAAGGAACAAGGGGTGACCTTATTGAAACATTCAAGATTCTTAAGAGGCATGACAGGACAGATGTGGAACGATTGTTTCTCCTTGTGGATGAATCCAGGACCACAGAGCATAAGATCAGAATAAGGGTTGCACATTTAAGACAGAGATAAGAGGGATCTCTTCTCTGATGGTAGTGAATATGTGGAATTGTTTACTGCAGAAGACTGTAGAGTTTAGGTCATTAGGCATACTCAAGGCTGACATCAACAGATTTTTAATTCAATAAAGCAGCCAAGGGTTATGGTGCAATGGCAGGAAAATGGAGTTAAGGATTATCAGATCAGCCAGGATGTCATTGGTGGAGAAGACTCGATGGGTTGAGTCATAGAGTTATACAGCGCGGAAATAGACTCGTCCACACTGACCAGATATCCTAAACTGATCTAGTCTTATTTGTCAGCACTTTGCCCGTATCCCTTTTTAAGCCCTTTCTATTCATGTACCCATCCAGATGCCTTTTAAATGTTGTAATTATACCCACCTCCTCCACCACCTCTGGCAGCTCGCTCCATACGTGCACCACCCTCTGTGTGAAAAGATTGCCCCTCCGGTTCCTTCTAAATATTTCCTCTATCACCTTAAACCTGTGCCGTCTAGTTTTGGATTCCCCTACCCTGGGAAGAAGACCCTGGCTACCCACATCCCTTATGATTTTATAAACCTCTTTAAGGTCATCCCTCAGCCTATGATGCTTCAGCACCTCTGTATAGCTTAAATCTTCCAATCCCAGCAACATTCTTATAAATTTTTCTGAATCCTTTTAAGTTTAACAAAATCCTTCCTATAACATGAAGACCAGAATTGAACTCGATACTCTAAAATGGCCTCACCAGTGTACCAAATGCCTTTTAATGGCCTACTTCTGCTCCTATGTCTTATGGTTATATCTCTGGTTTAATTTGATGTAGGAGACTGTACAAGTAGTAGTATCTGGCATCCCTAAAATGGGTGCCATTGTAGTAAAGCTACATGCCTTGCATGCAAAATATTGGAAGCAGCATGGTATTGACAGAGATGAGTGATTCCACAATCTGACGCAGTGGATTAGATCAAAGTTTTGAAGTTCTGCCATATCTATACTTGAATGATGATACACAATTAAACAATTAACAGGATGAGGAAGCAGAGCGAATGTGAAGTCCAACATGCCTTTGGGAATACCACCACCTGCAAGATGAATTGAGCAACTTGCCAAAGCTCTGTCGAAAACAACCCCCCAATCTACAACCTTTACTACCTAGAAAACAAGGGCAGCAAATGCAAGGGAGCTCTATCTGCTGCGAATGCTCTTAGAAATCTCACACAATCCTGTATATGCAGTGTTGCTGGGTCACTACTGCCTAGCGAACATTTGCCTTGGATATGAAGTCCCTGCCTTCAGATACTTCTTTCTCAAGTCAGTCAACGGCTGAGCTGACCTAGTTGAGACATTGCGAATTTGATCGTCTTGCTTCTGTCAAGAGGTGGCTCCTCGAGATATGGAACATGATTCACATTCTCTAGGAATTTGCTATTGATCTTAATTAATGGGGGGTTAAGTGGTCATAGAATCCTTACAGTGTGGAAGTAGACCATTTGACCCATTGAGTTCACACCGACCTTCTGAAGAGCATCCCATTCAGGCACAACCCCTCTACCCTATCCTTGTCCTACATTTCACCTAGCTAATCCACCTAGCCTGTACATCCCTGACACTATTCAGCATTACCAGTCTATCTAACCTGCACACCTTCGGACTGTGGAAGGAAACTGCAGTACCCAGAGGAAACCCACATAGACACAGCGAGAATGTGCAGACAAAGTTTGTGAGAAGATTTGTAAGCTCGGGTGCTCGTTGCTGTGGTTCCGTTCGCCGAGCTGGAAGTTTTTGTTGCAAACGTTTCGTCCCCTGTCTAGGTGACATCCTCAGTGCTTGGGAGCCTCCTGTGAAGCGCTTCTGTGGTGTTTCCTCCGGCATTTATAGTGGCCTGTCCCTGCCGCTTCCGGTTGTCAGTTTCAGCTGTCCGCTGTAGTGGCCGGTATATTGGGTCCAGGTCTATGTGTTTGTTGATGGAGTTTGTGGATGAGTGCCATGCTTCTAGGAATTCCCTGGCAGTTCTTTGTTTGGCTTGCCCGATAATGGTAGTTTTGTCCCATTGTCTGAGAGTGGCTGTTGGTTTGTGTGCTGTTATAAGTCCTAGTGGTCGCAGTAGTCTGGCTGTCATTTCAGAGATGCTCTTGACGTATGGTAGTGTGGCTAGTCCTTTGGGTTGCGGCATGTCCTCGTTCTGTTGTCTCTCCCTTAGGCATCTGTTGATGAAATTGCGAGGATATCCGTTTTTTGCATGGTTCACTTAATTTTAGGCCACACTGGAGTACTTCATGCTGTTCTGGCCACTATATTACAGGAGGGATGGTCGCACTGGAAAAGGTGCAGAGGAGATTTACTAGGTTGCAGCCTTGCCTGGAGAGTCTGAAAGATGTTGTGAAATTTGAAAGGGTTCAGAAAGGATTTACAAGGATGTTGCCAGGGTTGGAGGATTTGAGCTATGGGGAGAGGCTGAACAGGCTGGGGCTGTTTTCCCTGGAACGTTGGAGGCTGAGGGGTGACCTTATAGAGATTTGCAAAATTATGAGGGGCATGGATAGGATAAATAGACACAGTCTTTTCCCTGGTGTCGGGGAGTCCAGAACTAGAGGGCATAGATTTAGGGTGAGAGGGGAAAGATATAAAAGAGACCTAAGGGGCAACTTTTTCACAACATTTCACATGTATAGAATGAACTGCTAGAGGATATGGTGGAGGCTGGTACAATTGCAACATTTAAGAGGCATTTGGTTGGGTATATGAATAGGAAGGGTTTGGAGGGATACGGGCTGGGTGCTGGCAGGTGGGACTAGATTGGGTTGGGATATCTGGTCAGCATGGACAGGTTGGACCGAAGGGTCTGTTTCCATGCTATACATCTCTATGACTAGGAGGAAAGATAGGATTGTTTTCCTTGGAACAGCAAAGATTCACAGTGGACATGAGAGAGGGGTATAAAATTAAGAGGGTCAGAGATAGAAAAAGTTCCTTCCTGTTCATCCTATCAGTAGAGAGGTGAATGCCAGGGGGTATAGATTTAAGATAAGAAGTAGATAGCAAAAAGTAGAGTTGAGAATTCTTTTCATCCAGAAGGGTGGAGACTGTCTGGAATTCACTGCCTGAAGGGGTGGTTAAATCAGAAATTCTTGTGACATTTACGCAGTATTTAAATATTCACTTGCATTGCCATACCCAAGAAATTGAATTAATACTGATGTCTGATGTGGACATGATGGCTTGAATAGCCTCTTTCTTTGCTGTGATTTCTGAGTCTTATGAATTTGTCCCTGGATCAGAGGGACACGATAAGAGACTGAGGTCAAGGTCTGTGGTGTTTAGCAATAGGGAGTGGTTTTGTTGAAGCATACCAGAATGAATGTGAGAGACACGGAGGTTATTTCCACTAGATGGGGAAATCTTGAACACTGATGTGGCCTTGGTATAAAGAGCTTATCTAAGTCTTCAGCCCAATTTCTTCACTCTCACCTGTGAATCATTTGGAATTCTCCACTCTATTATTGAACGTATTCAAGGGTAGGTTTTTGATATTTTGAGATATCAAGGGATATCAGGAGTGAAACTGAACATGGAGCTGAAAATCAGTTATAATCACCGAATAGCAAAGAATTTACTGAGCATTTCCTTTTTTGTTTGGTAAGGTATTTTCAGTTTAGTAAACAGATCAGGTTGGCTCCTTAATTCTATGTGTATAAGTAAGCTGCAAAATGCGGAATTTTTGGTAGGAAGAAAATGTTACTACAAGCCTTTGCTTAAATCAAGTATATAGCTTTTTTTTTGCTTTTGTTATGCAGTTGAAAGAAGGCTACAGCAATAAATGTGTTCTGTCTTTTATTTACAATGTTATTTATAGCTTTACGTCTGTTCCTAGCTGGAGAAAAGAATGTCCAGGAGTGTCAGTGACAAAGGAACAGCAGTTCTCCTCATTGTTAATTTTCTACTGAGATTTAGCAGGCTTCTTAGTTTAGATTTCTGCTAATGCACCCTGAACAGGGAATTGATGATACCATGACAAGGACAAGAAACAACCAGCCTCTTCAATCAGTTAGATTGAACAATCCTAACTGAGTTAAAAATCAAACAACACTAGGTTATAATCCAACAGGTTTGTTTGGAAGTACTAGCTTTCAGAGTGCTGCTCCTTCGTCAGGTAACCAGTGGGACAGGATCATAAGATACAGAATTTATTGCATAAAGGTCATAATGTCATGCAACTGAAGCAGTATATTGAACAAAACTAGATTACTGCCAAGTCTTCTTTTAGAATGGGTTGCAGGTATCGATTTATTAATACATAAATCTTAGAACTTGAAAGAAGTTCTAAGATTTATGTATTAATAAATTGATATCTTGAAAGAAGTTCTGAGATTTACATATTCTAAAAGATGAAAGACTTGGCAGCAACCTAGGTTTGTTCAATATTTCGTATCATTTGCATGACACCATGACCTTTTGCTATAAATTGTGTCTTATGATCCTGCCCCACTAGTTACCTGATGAAGGAGCAGCACTCCAAAAGTTGGTACTTCCAAATAAACCTGTTGGACTATAATGTAGTGTTGTGTGATCCTTAACTTTGCCCACCCCAGTCCAACACCGACACCTCCGCATCAATCTTAACTGAGACATGCTTAGTCAAAACCAGGAAGTATTAAGAAGGAAAAATGAATTTACTTTATTTTGAGCTCTATAAGTAGCTTAAAGAATGGGACACAGATCAGATTAAAGAAGAGATTTTTTAAAAAAAATTAAGAAAAGATTTCAAATTCAAATTGTTTTCTTCTGAGGGAGTGACATTCTGCATTTGTAAAACTAATTTTTTTAGGACTAGTGAAATTGTTTAGCGGCAATTAACACTTTTTGCCATTTTAAAAATACGCTCATTCCTGAATACACCAGGTCTAACATTTTCAATTGTATTTAATGTCATGCCTGTGGGCAAATGTGGAAAATTAGTGCTGTTATAGTCCTAATTGGTACCATGTCTGTCGGGGAGGGCTGTCACAATGCATCTTGTAGAAGAGTGGTATGTCTCTAACAGCAACTTTCTGCTTTCAACTGTGCATGTGTGGTACCATCGTTGTTATCTCAGTGATCTCTTAATATCGATAGCCTTGCCAGTGTTATTTCTGCAAACTAAAATCTTGGAGGGTGATGAATCTCTGGAATTCTGTACCCCAGAGAGCTAATGAAGCTTATCCTTTAAGTAACGTCAAGACAGATTAAAAGATTTCTAGGTCATTGACATCTATTGATGTGGAGAAAGCACAGGAATATGGTATTGAGGTAGATAATCACCCATGATCTACATTGCTGAAGCAGGCTTGTTGACTTAAATGATCTGTTTCTTCCCCCATGTTGCTCTGCTCCTAACCTTGAGATATATGTATAAAAATGTCTGTGTGTGTGTATTTATATAACACACATATATGGTGTCCAGAACCCTGCTATTTACAGTTAGGCCATTTTGTTTTAGTTGCAAAAAATGTTAGCCTGTTGTCTTCTGACCGTGGATATTCAGAGATGTCCAAATATTAAGATTTATCCCAGTCAAGATTTCAGTTTAAATTTAGTACTAGATTTTAATTATCAAAATGTCATTTTCTTATATTTCTGATACTACATGTGTAACCGGCAATGCTGAAAATGAACAGTCTCACGTGTTTTCTAAACTTTCATATATATTGTTCCTAGTTGTATTTTTCTTGAATTCTTTTTCATTTTTCATTTTTATTTGGTCCAGCTTTTTTTGATTTGATTCATTATATAGTGTGTACCTTAGTACAGTGAAAATTTTTGTTTTGTGAACAGTACAGGTAGATCATAGCAAACATGGGCGGAGAGGTCAAAGGGTGCTTGGAGCGAGGCTTACTGATTACACTGGTCAGGAGGTGCGCAAAGCAAGATCAACATTAACAAAATCAACGTTATTTGAAGTTAGAGAGTCCATTCATCAGTCTAATAAGGCAGAGAAGAAGCTGTTCTTGAACCCGTTGGTGTGTGTGTGTGTGTGTGTGTGTTCAAGCTTCTGTACCTTCTGCTTGACAGAAGAGGTTGCAGGAGAGCATTACCTGGGGGTGGAGGGGGAGGTGGTCTTTAATGTTGGCAGCCTTTTCGCGGTTACAAGAAGTGTAAGTGGTGGCCATGGATGGGAGGTTGGCTTCCATGATGTGCACACAACCTTCTGTAGTTTCTTGTGGTCCTGGGCAGAGCAGTTGCCATACCAGGCCTCATTGCTTTCTACACATGCAGTGTACTGAGATCAGTTTTGTGGTAAATTTATCAAAGCAGTTGGAAATGTACATTGAGGTGGTTTTGATTATTGGAGGTCAGTTTATGGTGATTACAAAATGGCTTCTTTGGCCCCATGTTGGCACAAAATGGTGCCTTGACCTTGTTAACCTACTGCCATGAAAATAATATGAAGCAGTCCTAATTTTTTTAACCTGTTTATCTAAGCAACCTGTTCAGGGATATTAATACACACCTCTGGAGCAGGTGGAATTTGAATCCAGGCCTCCCAGTCCATGAAGCGATCCTAAAAGTGGTCAAGTTAAACTAAAATCAGCTGTACTTATTTATATGTGAGCCACCTAGTTGAATGCATCAAGATATCTGACAATAAGAATGACTGGCCTCTGCTCCTTCTCGTCCTACATGAGGAGACCCCTGGTTTCTGCTCGTCAGTTCCCAAATTGGGATAGATGTGTATCCGAAGACACCATGGGAAACATATTTCACTGTCTACTGACCTGACTCTTGTTTGTAGAACTTTGAAACCATAAACATCTGAAAGTGCAAATATTGATAAACTAGAAAAAATAGTAGCATAATAGTCTTAGATAAAACAGGACTACGAGATTAAACTACATGATTTTTTATTTATTCATTCACAGGATGAGGGTGTCGCTTATTACCTGTCCCTAATTGTCCAGAGGGCAGTTAAGAGTCACCTTTACTGTTGAGAGTCTGGAGTAAAATATAGGCCAAATCAGGAAGGTTGGCAGATTTCCTTCCCTAAAGGACATTAGTGAACCAAATGGGTTTTCAAGACAAGACACTGGTTAGGTAGTTGCCAGTTAGCCTTTTATTTCAAAATTCTTTTGAATTCAGAAAATGAATCTGCCATGGTGGGATTTGGTCCCATTTCCCCAGAACATTAGCTTAGGGTTCTGGATTACTAGAGCACTGATATTATCATTATGCCATGTTTCCAAAAAGTCCAGAACTTTTTGCTATATGATCAAGAGTACAGTAACCAATCCAGATTAAAATTTATCTGCTTGGACTGAAGGTACTTATAACCCACAGTGCCAACATTAACAGATTTTTTTCAATTTGCAGAATTTATGAAATCTAATAGAATATGCCTTTAGCTCACTCCTGATTTATCATCCTCGGACAAATGAAGCAGCAAATTAGCAAGATTTATGAATGAACAATAGCCACTTGGGGTAGAAATGAAACAGTACCCAAATACTGTCAATTCATTCAGAAAGGAAGAAAATTGGCAAGTAAAGAAAATAGGCTGTCTTAAAAGTTGGTTTGGGCAGGGCGAGAAAGGAAAATTCAGACTAGACTTTGGTAGATGGTAATTGTGGGTTTGGAAGTGCTCCATAAGGAGCCTTGTGAATTTCTGCAGTGCATTTTGTAGATGGTATACACAGCTGCTCTTTCGTGTTGATAATGGAGAGCGTGAATGTTTGTGGATAGGGTACAAATCAAGTGACTGCTTTGTTCTCAATGGTGTCAAACTTCTCGAGTGTTGCTGGAGCTGCGTTCATCCACGCAAGTGGGGAGTATTCCATCACATCCTAACTTGTGCCTTGCAGATAGTGGACAGACTTTGGAAAGGCATGAGGTGAGTTACTCATGGCAGTATTCCCTGCCCTTGTACCCACAGGATTTATATGGCTAGGCTAGTCCAGTCCGGGTCAGTCATAACCCCTCCCCGCAAGATGTTGATAATGGAGGATTTAATGATGGTAATGCCATTGAACGCCAAGGAGTGATGGTTAGATTGTCTCTGTCAGATATGGTCATTGTCTGGCACTTATGTGGTGTGAACGTTATTTTCTTCATCAGTCCATATCTGGATATTGGGGTCGGCCTTGCTATTTGGTCATGCACTGCTTTCGTATCTGCAGTCACAAATAGTGGCAAATATTGTTCAATCATCCCCATTTCTAATCTTACAATGGATGAAAGAACTTGCCCCAAGGACCAGTCTTTTGATCTGCCACCAAACCTGGGAAGGAAGACATTGTAAAAGCCACCCAAAGGAATCCTGGGTCATACCACTGATGATAACAAAGCATACTATCATGGGCCACTGCTGCAATGGCCACGAGGAGCTGCAATTGCCACCTGAAACATCCCTCCTCTACCTCACCTCTCTGCAAACCTCCTTCTCCATGCCACTGCCTCAGGTTCATCAGCTGCCTTGCTGTCGTTTGTCGAACGTCCCACTCCAGGCTCACCAGCTGTCGCTGGACCCCAACATCGCCAACTTCCTACTGCCTTCCAAAAAAAAGGTGAAAAAAGCGGATGGAGTGGATCAGCCCTGTCCACAGGAACCTGGATGCTGGCCACACTGTTTGTGACATCAGGTAGTTTTAGTGACCTGGTTTATGTGTACTTGTTCGAGAATCATAATGAAACAGCCAGTTCAGCCAGCTCCATCCCAACCTCCTGTCTTTGGATAGATTACTCCTGTTTCTGAGACGTCTAGTTAGTACTCTGAGGCATTCTTTGATACTACTTTTCCATGCATGCAGCCTACTCAATCATTGACATTGTCCAGTCTTCAGCATTTGATTAGTTTTCCACCAGGAAACATGATCAGTATGTCACATCAATCATGGTTGTTTGACCTTTCACTCATTAGGGCATCTACTTGTTTTGTCTGGAAAGAGGCTTATCTCTTGATTTTAACCAACCTTGACCTCTAGCTCAAGCTGCATAAGTAGGCTATTTCCTTACAGCTTTTTACAATCATTAGTATGATGTTTACAGAGTAGAACCTTATGATCAACTCCATTTTGATTTGCTGACCAATGAACAATGATCACATCTGGTGCAGCATATCTGTTTTTAACAGGACTTGATCCAGACGTTTTGTGTCATCCTGCTGAGTTACAACACTAAATTTAAACGCACATACTTTTCCATCTAATTTACCTTTTAGGGCAAACTTCCCAAGTTTCTTCTCATTTCGAATGACTGAGAAAATTTAGAATTGCTAGCAACAGTACACTCCATCTGAAGATCATCTGAAGGTTTGTTGCTCCTGTCCTGTCTTCAAATGCCATTCACTAATTTTATGTCCTCCCCTCACAGATCAACATTGACTTCTCCATAGAGAATTCCTCAATTTTAAAATTCCCTTCTTTATTTTCAAATTCCCAAATGGCCTACCACCATTCACCAGGTTTCTTTAATAAGCAGAAAATGAGTGCTTCATTATGAAGTGATTTACCAAAGGTGCAAAACTAGTCAACAGACTCGGTTTGTAATCTGAAAATATAAGTGGTAACACAACCACAGTAGGTAAAGGCAAAAGTATAGATTTATCTCTGCAGAGATTCACTTTAAAAAAAAAAGATTTTTGGCCATCGCATTGAGGTTCTCCAAGGCAGAAAGGTTAATTTTTGAGACATTTAGATGGTCATCAGCCTGTCATTCTGGTGCACAGATGCTGCTGGACATGTGCTGGGAACCTTTGCACCTGCAGTCATTCAGGAAATACTTATGAACTCTTTCAGTCATCTTATGTAAGAGCAGGTAGATCAAACTGAACTCTCAACATTGGTTATTTTCCAGAAGTAGGAGGGTTTAGTTGAGAAACTTCTTTCTTTCAGCAGACCTCTCCCTGTCTTCTGCAAACAATGTCTTAAGCAGAAACTGCAATCTGGTAATCATAAATCCAGACAAATATTCTTCCACAGATGAGCAGTTATCATGAGACACATAATTATTAAAAAATGCCTTGTTAAAAAGCGTTCCAATGTTTTTTCAATGACCTCTTTTAGTCCACAAAAATATTAAATTTGAAGCCTTTGTAAGAGTCATATTTTGTTTTCTAATGCCTCTGTGGGGCATCATATCATGTTTAAAACACTATCTAAATGCAAGTCATAACATGTAGTTATAGTTGTGGGGAGTCTTTAATTACAGAAAACATCCCAATATGCTATAAAGAAAGAAATAACAATAATGAACATTGAACTATAGTGGGAGAGTTAGGAAAAGTGTCTGAACATTTGATAGATTAAAAAGGATGGAATTGCAAGCTTGGTCAGGGTAGCTAAATGCTGTGATCACTGACAGCTGAAAGGAGTAGACAAAGCGCAAATACGGTTTTATACTGTTACACAAGCAATTATTATCAAACATGAGGTTTCATGGAATTGAAGGGAACCTTGCGAGATGGTCTGTCATTGACTCTGAGATGGGGATAAAATCACAATCAAATGGTTTGTTCTGATAACTGGTATGTTTCAGGGATCTCTGCTTGGACCTCAGCTTTTCACTATAGACTTGAATGACTCGGATAAAGGATAAAATGTGCTTTCTATTCAGGATCATAGATGACCCTCTTGGGAGGTATAGTTAGTTGTTTGGAGGGGTGCAGAAAGCTATTATGGAACTAACTGTGATTGCCAAGTTTGGAATGAAATTTTGTCATAATTAATTGTGTTGAGGAAATATTGTAAATTCAATCATGTATTCAGTTGAACGTTCTAAGATCAAAATTTCCACTTTGAGCTGTGTGAGAAGTCATGAGCAGAATTCTTGTTAAAATTAAAATATTAAAGTTTTGAAGTTGTTTGCCAAAGCTAGCTAACTATCGAATAACAGCTTTGAATGCTGTAGATTTTAAGAATCAGAGGTTTCCATCACAGCCATATTATGTCATGAAGCATAGGTGAGTTGGATTCTATTTAAATTTATTGTATGTGGTGATTTTGCATAGATTTTGTGTTTCATTTTCCAATGGTATTGGTGTATTTCTAAGTGCATTTGCCCACCTGTGTGCTCACTCACCCAGTTTGTGTTTCTGAGTTCATCTGATCATAACCTGTCTCTGTTGTTTAGTTGAACCAAAGCTTTCCAGATCAAAATTCCACACCAACCTTCAATAGCTATCTAGAGTATGCCTCTGCTTTTTTCCACAGAATGTAGCTTCTGTCTAAATTACAAACAGTAATTTGGTAGTCCAGAGCCCATGTGTTGCTGAAAAAGACACATTTGTCAAAACGTTTTGGTTTGAATTGTCAGGACAATTTAGAAGAAAATAATTTCAAGGTGAAGACCAAAAAAACTAACATACTGCATAAGAGGAAGATGCTGAGTTTTTGGCAAGTGGACAGTGGTAGACGGAATGCCATGGAAAACGCACCAATTAATTAATTCGCGAGCGGCACGGTGGCTCAGTGGTTAGCACTGTTGCCTCACGGCACTAGGGACCCAGGATCGATTCCAACCTCGGGTGATTGTCTGTGTGGGAGTTTGCATATTCTCCTAGTGTCTGCGTGGGTTTCCTCAGGGTGCTCTGGTTTCCTCCCACAGTCCAAAGATGTGCAGGTTAGGTGAATTGGCCATGCTAACTTGCCAATTAGGTGCATTAGTCAGAGGGAAAAGGGGTTTGGGTGGGTTACTCTTCGGAGGGTCGGTGTGGACTTGTTGGGCTGAAGGGCTTGTTTCCACACTGTAGGGAATCTAATCTAATAATTATTAACAGTGAACTGCCAAGCATGTTTAAATTTTAAACCAGGTAAGTTGACTGTGATTGATCAGAGCATTGCTCTGAGAAATGAATCAGTATCTGTCATCTATTTTGTCGAGTAGAAACAGGCAACATGTTTGTTCTTTCTGTCTGCAAAGGACAGCCCCTATGTATTAATATTATGTAGCTTATGTTCATGCAAGTACGTCACATTGAACTGATTGGCCATCCTAAATTAATCATAAGCGTAATTCGTTGCACATGGAATTATCAAGCAAATTGCAGAAATCGAGTCTAATGTTTAACATTTGTTTACAAGTGTAGGCAGGTTGGGTACAGTCAGTAACTTGTTTGTTGTGAACAGCCTAAGTACTATACTGTTTGGTATGATCCACCAGTATTTTGGATGTAGGCTGACATTCCTGGTATCACAGCACTGAAATTCGTTTACCATAGAGTCATAGAGGTGTACAGCATGGAAACAGACCCTTTGGTCCAACCCGTCTATGCCGACCAGATATCCCAACCCAATCTAGTCCCACCTGCCAGCACCTGGCCCATATCCCTCCAAACCCTTTCTATTCATATACTCATCCAAATGCCTCTTACATGTTGCAATTGTACCAGCTTCCACCACATCCTCTGGCAGCTCATTCCATACACGTACCACCCTCTGCGTGAAAACGTTGACCCTTCGGTCTCTTTTATATCTTTCCCCCTCACTCTAAACCTCTAGTTCTGGATTCCCCAACACCAGGGAAAAGAATTTGCCTATTTATCCTATCCATGCCCCTCATAATTTTGTAAACCTCTATAAGGTCATCCCTCAGCCTCCGATGTTCCAGGGAAAACAGCCCCAGCCTATTCAACCTCCCTATAGCTCCAATCCTCCAACCCTGGCAACATCATTGTAAACCTTTTCTGAACTCTTTCAAGTTTCACAACATCTTTCCAATAGGAAAGAGACCAGAATTGCACCCAATATTCCAACAGTGGCCTAACCAATGCCCTGTACAGCTGTAACATGACCTCCCAACTCCTGTATTCAATACTCTGACCAATAAAGGAAAGCATACCAAAAGCCGCCTTCACTATCCTATCTACTTGCGACTCCACTTTCAAGGAGCTATGAACGTGCACTCCAAGATCTCTTTGTTCAGCAACATTCCCTAGGACCTTACCATTAAGTGTATAAGTCCTGCTAAGATTTGCTTTCCCAAACTGCAGCACCTCGCACATCTCAATTAAACTCCATCTGCCATTTCTCAACCCATTGGCCCATCTGGTCCAGATCCTGTTGTAATCTGAGGTAACCCTCTTTGCTGTCCACTACACCTCCAATTTTGGTGTCATCTGCAAACTTACTAACTGTACCTCTTATGCTC
>NC_057714.1:98804465-98833423 GCF_004010195.1 Chiloscyllium plagiosum | reverse complement strand
TACCACCCTTCTTAAACAGTGGCACCATGTTTGCCAACCTTCAGTCTTACGGCAGCTCACCTGTGACTATCGATGATACAAATATCTCAGCAAGAGGCCCAGCAGTCACTTCTCTAGCTTCCCACAGAGTTCTCGGGTACACCCGGTCAGGTCCTGGGGATTTATCCACCTTTAACCGTTTCAAGACATCCAGCACTTCCTCCTCTGTAATCTGGAAATTTTGCAAGATGTCACCATCTATTTCCCTACAGTCTATATCTTCCATATCCTTTTCCACAGTAAATACTGATGCAAAATATTCATTTAGTATCATTTGTGTGATGGGCACAAAGTCCTTTAGTTTCTTGTTAGTGGCAATCATCACTCATCTTACTGTTGCATAATAGCAGAGTGAAACAGCTAGCTTCATTTCTTGATCAAACTGAATTAATTTCTTCTTTGATTCTGCCTCAGTCTCAGCTCTTATCTGTGGTTGTAACCTTCTGCAAGGCAGAGCGTGTATTCGTTCATATTTGTACTGTCTTCCGACAGAACTTCCCCTCTTTAGCTCTACAGTCACTACTGTCTGTGTCCACCAGCTTTACTGTTTTTATTGTAGGTTAGAAGTTAGGTAGAATAAAAATATAAAATATTTTCAATGTCTCAAGTGTTAACAACCAAAGGAAATATACTTAAAGATATTAACAAAGGAATCAGAAGCAACGTGAAATACTTTTATGCAGTGGGTGTTTAGGCTTTGCAACAGGCTGCTTCCAAAATGAGCATGTACGTTTTCTCTGACAATGTGAGGGGTGGAGAGCAGCCTTTTATTCCATATATAGTTGGTAGATCAACTTTACCAAAAGTAGGCATCATCAAAACTTCACTGATATGATTTTCCTATTGCATACTTGCAGGAGCAGCGTGTTTACAAATTTGCTTCTGTAAAGGCGTTTTTAATAGAATAGAATCCCTAAGTGTGGAAACAAACCATACAGCCCTACAAGTGCATACTGGCTATAAAAACAGCTGGCATTGAGGCAGTATCCGAGGAGCAGGAGAGTTGATGTTTCGAGCATAAGCTCTTCATTAGGAAGATTTATTCCTGATGAAGAGCTTATGCTTGAAACGTTGACTCTCCTCCTCAGATGTTGCCGGACAGGCTGTGCTTTTACAGCACCACACTTTTTGACACTGATCTCCAGCATCTGCAGTCCTCACTTTCTCTGAAGAGCATCCCACCCAGACCCTCCCCCCTACCCTATCCTTGTAACCCTGCATTTCCCATGGCTCATCCACCTGGTCTATACGTTCCTGGACACAATGGGCAATTTATCATGGCCAGTCCACCTCACCTGCACATTTTTGGACTGTGGGACAAAACTCTACATAGGCAGTGGCACAAGGCTGGAATTGAACCTGGGTCCCTCCCTGGGTGAAGCAGCAGTACTGACTGCAGCCACTGTGCCGCCCCATTTTGTGGTAAAATAAATACATTATATACTGCTATTTTCATTTTGTTACTCTTTCACCCTTTTATTTATATAGAGCAAAATGGTATACCTTCTCTGACACAACTAACATCAGGGTAAACTTTGAGTGCTGGTTTCCCCTGAGATTGGTTTTTGTCTTTAACATTTTGCATGGCCATTTTTTTCCCATATTTGAATCCTTCTTTAAGATATACTGAACATCTGCTCATGTGTAATCTCTTTATGATTGGACAAAAAAAAGATTCCATTTGTCCAAGCTGCCTGTGCTGGCTTTTTGAAAGAACTGCTATGAAATCCCTCAACCCTGCTGTTTCTTTAAGGATCTGCACTTTTTGGGTAGAAGTACAGTTTCCTCTTGAAACTTACTATTGTATTTACTTGCATGTCACCAACCTTCCAGATTCCAAATTATGGTGACTGGCTGGTTTTTCAAACAGATTTCACATGCACTATCTGATTCTTTTGTCATCAGGGACATTGTACAATTTTGTCAAACCAGGGATCAGCATTGTCACTTTCCTTCACACTGTAAACTATATTACCCTGTATTTATGTTCCAGTTAGTCAAGGGTGAAAGGTATAATGCAAGACAGACTGTATAGGTCACCAGATTTCTTCAGTTGTCTTTTAGTCTATCTGTTAATTTGCTGGGGGGGCTACGTACTCATCCACCCAGTTGGACTATTCCTTTTACCAAAAACAATTTGAGTGGTTCCCTCAAACCTTACAAAAACAAATGAACATAACTAGTCTTCTTTCAGATACAAAGACAGTTTGGGTTTTGATTCTGTAGAGAAATTAATGCACAGTTGCATACCAGATATAAAATTGAATATTAGCAAAGAAAATTCTTAGCTGTCTTTCTCGAAAGATCCATGAGTAGCTCTATTTTGTGTGCTGAGGCACCAGGCATCATGGTACTTCAGGATGATCATAACCTTTAACATGGGGTCACAAATCTTTCAACCCTTGGATTTGGCGCCCAGCCTAGTACTGTCCAACACTACCAATAAGCAAGCAGAAGTACTGGGATTGACCTTGTGTTAACATTCAGCACATGTATCAAATACCTGTCTATGGTAGTAATAGCCTGTAAAAGTAGAAGCTGTATAATTAACCATAAATGGATAAATAGCACTGCCGCCTGTTCAGTGGGAACCTCAATGATGATAGTGGAGGATTCAGCAATTGTAATACTAAATGGCAAGGAGTGATGGCTAGATTCTCTACTCAAGGTGATGGTGATTGCGTGGCACTTATGTGGCATGAATGTCACTTTCCACATCTCAGCACAAACCTTGATATTGTCCAGGCCTCATTGCATTTGGTCATGGACTGCTTCAGCATCTGAGAAGTCAGATGGTGCTGATCATTACACAATTATGGGCAAACTTCCCACTTCTGATCTTATGATAGAGGGAAAGTCATTACAGCAGATGATTTGATCAAGGACACCAACTTGAGTTCCTGCACCAATGTCCCAGAGGTGACATGGCTGATCTCCATTGCCTGCAACCATCTTTTTATATGCCAGTTCTGACTGCAACCAGTTCTACACCTGATTCCCATTTGCTAGGGCTCTTTAATGTTGCACGTGTGACCTTGATATCAAGGGCTGTCACTCACCTCCCCTCTGGAAATCAACTCTTTTTTGTCCATGTTTGAACGAAGGTCAAGGGACAAAAAAAACTGCAGGTACTGAAATTCAAAGTAGACAGGCAGAAGGTTAGAAGAGCACAGCAAGCCAGGCAGCATCAGGAGGTAGAGAAATCAACGTTTTGGGTGTAAGTCTTCAGGAGGAGGGATGGGCGTAGGGGGAGCTGCACATAAAGGGGATGGAGGGGGCAGGGTGGTGAAGTGGGGATAGATGAAGACAGGTGGAGGGTTCGACCTGGTTGGTCAATGGGAGGAATGAATCTGGTTGGTGGCAGGGAGGAAGAGGAGAGACTGGGAGTGGACTCTATTTGAAATTGGAGAACTCTGACCAGGTGGCAGATGAGGTGTTGTTCCTCCAATTTGCGGTTTGGTCCATTGTGGCAATGGAGGAGGTCAAGGGTGATGAATGGGAGTTCAGCTCGGCCCCAGCGGGCCCAGCTGAGATGCTCAGCGAACTGTTCTCTAAGATTATGTTTGGTTTTCTGATGTAGAGAAGACCACATCAAGAGCACCTGATGCAGTAAACTAGGTTGGATGAGAGGCAGGTGAACTTCTGTCTCACCTGGAAGGACTTTTTGGGGACCTGGATAGAGGTGAGGGGGGATGTATGATGTACCAGCAGGTTTTGTATCCTTTCAAGTTGCAGGGGAAGGTACCTGGGGGTTTTGGGGGGATGTTGGTGGGGAGAGTGGTGCTAACCAAGGACTGTTGAAGGGAATGGTCCTCGTGGAAAGGAGGTGTGCTTCCCTCCACTTTACCTGACGCAGCAGTCGTGCTCCGAAAACTTGTGATTTAAAATAAACTTGTTGGACTATAACCTGGTGTCATGTGACTTCTAAGTCAGACAATAGCATAGTGCTACTGTACGTGGGATCTAGAACCCCGCTAAGACATCAGATTCCATGGCCATTAATAGGCTGATGTTAATCTTTATCCGCACCTCCAGTGAACTGATCATTGACTTTTATGTTTGCTACTCCTTGGAGTCACTGACTTACTGTTTCTTTACCCAATTGGGAGGAACAGAATGGAACTGTCTGAAAGGATGATTGCACGTTTTCTAAATTGTTTAATGATTTAATCCCTGGTGACAGTTATTCTGCTTCTTTAACGTTGTATTTAACATTCCATTATCTTATGAATACACTAACACTGTAACTATACATAATTGCTGGCAGATTGAGCTGGTGGAGCCTTTGCATGTTCGAAATCATTTCTTGGTGCGGTAGTTTCCACTTAGCTGTGGACCGAAATGCTATCAGTGGAAGAAAATAGATGATTGCGTTTGTTAACTATGCCCCTATGATGATCTCATTAGCAGGTTGGATTCTTATTCTGATCAGCTGCATGTAAGCAAATTTTGTGACTTCTGCCCAAGCTCAACCTGCCTGAGGTTAATTCAGCGTAAAGAGAACAGGTTTATGCACAAAAGAATGCACTTGGTATTTTCGTTCTGAAGAAGGGTCACTGGACCTGAAATGTTAACTCTGCTTTCTCTACACAGATGCTTGTGAGACCAGCTGAGTTTTCCCAGCAAATTCTGTTTTTGTTACAGTTGGTATTTAATGTCTGTGCATTTCAGAAGTAAACGCATTGGCACTTGCAGAATAACTCTTTAATTTTATAATGGTCCATAGTTTGGCGTTTGGAGGAGTTAAAAAGCGAAATGTGAATGGGACTTTACCGAGAAATTAGTTGTAATTTGCACTTTGTCTTTTTAGTAATACAAAATATTTAATTGCAAAGCTTGCATGTAAGTATTTTTAAATCTCTGGATTAGCAGTTAATAGTCATTTATTATGACTAACTATTTGACTGCGTTGAATAATTTCGATTTGTAAGTCTGTTGAAGCCATAGTAAAATAAGTTTTCAAGGCAGATGTTTGAAGAATTTCTGAGATTCCTTGATGAGGCACACTTGGTTAAAATCTAAATGATGGATTGACTCAGACTTTTATGAGAATAGATGATTTTTATGGTTAGTTTCATACAATGAGGAAGCATTGCACTTTGTGCTTGGATTTGGGCCATCTTATGGCATAGTGACAGTATCCCTACCTCTGGACCAAGAGGACCTCATCCACTTCCTCTGGCTTCTTGCATAAATTCCCTTCTTGTTCTTGAGCAGATCTACCCTTTCCCTACCTATACTCATATCTGTATGTATGAAATACCTTGGGATCTTCCATAATCCTGTTTGCGTAAGTCAAAGAATCCCTACAGAGCAGAAATAAGCCATTTAGTTCATCAAGTCTGCACTATATTCTGAAGAGCATCCCACACGCATCCAACCCACTATCCTACCCCATTAACTCCACATTTCCCATGGCTAATCCATCTGAACTGCACATCCCTGGACACTCTAGGGCAGTTTAACATGACCAATCCACCTAACCTGGACAGCCTTTGGACTGAGGGACAGAACCAGAGCATCCAGTGGAAACCCACACAGACATGGAGCGAATATGCAAACTCCACAAAAACAGTCATCCAAGGCTGGAATCGAACCTGGGTCCCTGGCACTGAGGTAGCAGTGTTAATCACTGGAGCATTGTGTCACCAAATATTGTTTGAGGGCTCTGTCTTCAGTTTCCTAAACCTTATTGTGCCTTTTTCTTTTTCACTAAGCTAACAGTTTCTCTTTTTCTCCAAGGTTCCCAAATCTTGCCATCCTTATCCTTCAATTTTTCACAGGAACACACTGATTTTGAACACTAATCAACTCTCTTTAAAAGATTTCCACATTACAGATGTGGATTTACCCTCAAAGAGTCACCCAACCACCCCCCAACCACCACCACCAAACTGTACTTTCCAATTCCTGCCTAATATTGTGGTAGTTTTCCTTCCCCAGTTTAGTACTTTCACCCAAGGACTACTCTTATCATTATCCATTAGTAACTTAAAACTTACAGAATTATGGTCACTGTTCCTAAAATGCTTCCCCATTGAAACTTCGATCACTAGATTGGGCTCAATCTACAATACCAGGTATAATTTGGCCATTTCCCTTCCTGGAGGAAATGGCCAAATTATCCCTTCAGGAATAAAAGAATAGTTACAAATGTCACAAGTAATGTCTAAAATCAGATGTGCAGTAATAGTAGAAAGACACTGCTGTTTTCTCCCTGTTGTTGCAGTTAATCCAATTATGTTGCATTTCTCCACCAAGTTATGTGAAACTAACCACAGGGCTAGCTATTTCAGTACAGGCTTCTGACATCCATTTTATGTGATAGCACTTCACATATCGTGCTGAAAGCTATGCAAGTGGACAAATAAGGTTTCATTGCTGCCTTGTAGTTAATATAGGAAAACTGAGCTCCACACATTTGAAACATGCATGCTAATCTTCTCTTTCTACTAGTTTTGATTTCCGGTAAGCTTTTTTTGATTGTTTGAACAATAAAGGCCAAGCAGCAGACTACCAGATCTTTACAGTGCCATTTTGATGCTTCTAAACAGGACATGAATTGTCCAGTCATTTAGTACTTAAATGTAATGCTACAGCATTCTTTCCCTATATGTCCTTGCATATTTATGTCATGTTGGACTTGCACATGCTGTCAGATGCAGCAGCTATTGTTTATGCGACAGACTGTGAAAATTGCTTGGAGTATTGCTTTGTGTGTGGGAAATCACGTCTCTCAAATTTGACTGAGTTCTTGGAAGAAGTAACAAAGAGGATTGATGAGCAGTAGACATGATCTATATGGATTTCAGTAAGGTGTTCGACAAGGTTCCCCATGGGAGACAGGTTAGCAAGGTTAGATCTCATGGAATACAGGGAGAACTAGCCACTTGGATACAGAACTGGCTTGAAGGTAGAAGACACAGGATAGTGGTGGAGGGTTGTTTTTCAGATTGGAGGTCTGTGACCAGTGGAGCTACACAAGGATCAGTGCTGGTTTGGATGTGAGCTTAAGAGGTATAGTTAGTAAGTTTGCAGATGACATCAAAGTTAGAGGTGTAGTGGGCAGCAAAGAAGGTTACCTCTGATTACAGCAGGATTTTGATCAGTTGAGCCAATGGGCTGAGGAGTGGCAGATGGAGTTTAATGTAGATAAATGTGAGGTGCTGCATTTTGGGAAAGCAGATCTTAGCAGGACTTATACACTTAATGGTAAGGTCCTAGGAAATGTAGCTGAACTAAGAGACCTTGGAGTGCAGGTTCACAGCTCCTTGAAAGTAGAGTTGCAGGTAGATAGCTTAGTGAAGAAGGCGTTTGGTATGCTTTCCTTTATTGGTCAGAGTATTGAGTACAGGAGTTGGGAGGTCATGTTGCGGCTATACAGGACATTGGTTAGGCCACTGTTAGAATATTGCGTGCAGTTCTGGTCTCCTTCCTATTAGAAGGATGTTGTGAGGCTTGAATGGGTTCAGAAAAGATTTACAAGGATGTTGCCAGGGTTGGAGGATTTGAGCTATAGGGAGAGGTTGAATAGGCTGGGGCTGTTTTCCCCTGCAGCGTCGGAGGCTGAGGGGTGACCTTAGAGGTTTACAAAATCATGAGGGGCATGGATCGGGTAAATAGCCAAAGTCTTTTTCCTGGGGTGTGGAGTCCAGAACTAGAGGGCATAGGTTTAGGGTGAGGGGGGAAAGATATAAAAGAGACCTAAGGGGCAACTTTTTTCACGCAGAGGGTGGTGTGTCTGTGGAATGGGCTGTCAGAGGAAGTGGTGGAGGCTGGTACAATTGCAACATTTAAAAAGCATCTGGATGGGTTTATGAATAGGAAGGATTTGGAGGGATATGGGCCAGGTTCTGGCAGGTGGAACTAGATTGGATTGGGATATCAGGTTGACATAGACGAGTTGGACTGAAGGGTCTGTTTCTGTGCTGTACATCTCTATGACTCTTTTGAAGTAAAATTCTGGTTGGAGTTTTTGACCTGTTATCTCAAGAACCGACAGTTGACTTGGTGTTAATTTCCAGAAGTGGTCATCATTACCTGGTGCAGTGACTGTCTACAGACTGTAAGGGCTGAAAAATGTGTTGCTGGAAAAACACAGCAGGTCAGGCAGCATCCAAGGAGCAGGGGAATCGACGTTTCGGGCATAAACCCTTCTTCAGGACTGTAAGGGCCTACATTAAGGCTGTCAAACCTGACAGGAAACTAAAAATATGTGAATGATGTTATTTTCAAAATTAACACAGTTGTGAGTCTCTGATTATATCATTGTAAAAATTGCATTGCGTCTTTTCTGCTTTTGTTATGAGAGCAACTGCATCCATAGTCTTGCAACTATGGTTGTAGGACACCATAAGCTACTGTTATGTTTCCACTAATTGTTCTCCCATCAATATTAGCTGATGGGAATTCAGAGATATTGATCTAATAACAAGGAGCAAATGATGTGATCCGGTGTCAGGCTTGAAGGAAAATGCTGAGGTATTTGTATGACATTGCTGTTGTGATTTTGGTGGTAGAGGCTATCAAAAGAGATCCTGTTTAGTTAACCCTGGTGAGATATTGTAATACATCCTCTGCACTAGTGAGAGGATTGGGGAAATGTTGAGGCCAGTGGTGTCAATCACCAAATTGAGTGAAGTTCACTTCTACATTGTCTTTTGTATCTGTGCTCATCCAGGCAAGTGGCAAGTATTCCACCAGATTCCTGACACTCTGAATGTTACAGGTGATGGAGAGGATTTGAAGAGCGAGCAGGTCAGCCACTTGTTTCAGAGTACTGTACCCAATCTGTCTTGTAGCATCATCTCTCCTTGCATCTCCCACTGTATCCATGTTATCATATTGATTATCTAGCATCCGGTCTTTGAGCTACAATGTCCTCCACTTAAACTGAAGCTTTTCAACAAAAGCTGCACCTTTGCCCCGATTGCATTAAATTATTTTCCCGAGGTTCCTACACACTTGATGCAACTGCAACGCAGCAACTTATGCAAAGTTAAAGTGTATTAAAGCTTGTACAAGCCAGGTGACCTCCTTTGACCCTCTTCACAGGCATGCAAAGTCAGGGCAAAGGAAGGCATTGAACAAAGAAAGCACATAATGATTTACATGTGTTATACATGCACTGGTATTAAATAGTCTGTCAAGCATGCATTGTATTCCAGAATTAAAATATAGACTTAAGTTTCTGCTGGGTGTTGTAGCCTCATAAATTAAATTGAGTATATCTTGCCTGTAGTTTTGAAATCTAGGCTACCGTTTTACTTTTTGCTGGTATCTGATTCTGACTTGCATGTGCTTTGAATCATATTTGTATTAAGTTGGTTTGTCCATAATTCTTTTATCTCTGTTTGCCCCCTCCTGTTTCTCATTTGCATGGTGCTGCTCTGCAGCATCACCTGTCAAGTTTCAAATGTATGTAGGCAGCACCCACCTCACGCCCTTGACTCCTTCATTTCTAGTGTTGATTTGGAGGGGATGTCTGGGATGAGTTGCATGTTTTTCTAACTAAACCTTAAAATGACCAAAGCCAGTTCTTAGGAGAAAGTGAGGAGTGCAGATGCTGGAGATCAGAGCTGAAAAATGTGTTGCTGGAAAAGTGCAGCAGGTCAGGCAGCATCTAAGGAGCAGGAGAATCGACGTTTCGGGCATAAGCCCTTCTTCAGGATTCATTTTTCAGCAAAGCCAGTTCTTATCCTACCACAAACAGTTTCCTTGCCACTGATTTTTTTCCTCTTTCCCTGGATGCTGTCTTGGGCTGAAATAGTCTGCACAGAATCTTGGTGACCATCCCACTTGACTCAAAGCTGAGTTTGTAAGCCCATGTCATGTCCATTCAAAACTCCCCCATTGTTTTTCTGCTCCTGTCTCAGCTGTCAATATCCTTGTCTGTGCTTTAGTTACCTTCTATTCCTGGTAGCCTTCTCTGTTCCGTTAATCTGTCAGTCTGTATTCTAGCCTGCACCAAGTTCTGCTTAACAAAGTAAGGCCCTCTGTTTGTTGACCTATATTAGCTCCTAGATCATTCACCCCTCAATTTAAAAATTCTTATTCTCTTGTGAAATCCATTCAGATACTCACCCCTACTTTCAGTGCTGCAATCATTCAGAACCTCAGATCCCTCCAACTCTGGATTCTGATGCATACTTTACTGTTTTAATTCCACTGTTAGTGTGCCTTCAGCTGTCTTGGCTTTGAGCTCTGAAAGTTCTTCCCTAAACCACCCTTTTTCTTAATCCCCTCAAGGGGCAGCACGGTGGCTCAGAGGTTAGCACTAGGGTTCGATTCCAGCCTCGAGTGACTGTCTGTGTGGAGTTTGCACGTTCTCCCTGTGTCTGCATTGGTTTCTGCTGGGTGCTCCGGTTTCCTCCCACAGATCAGGTGAATTGGCCATGCTAAATTTCCCCATAGTGTTAGGTCAATTAGTCAGAAGGAAATGGATTTGGGTAGGTTACTTGTCGGAGGATCAGTGTAGACTGGTTAGGCCGAAGGGCCTGTTTCCACACTGTAGGGAATCTAATCCCCTTTGTACAGGTCAGTTGCAATGTTTACAGATGCTCTGGCCACCTCCCGACAGTCACATGCCACTCACGACAACCTCCTGTCACTCACAGTTGCAGGTTACCCCAGGTACAATAGCAGAATGAGATCTTCAGAGCTAATGCTAATGTCCTCATCCTGGGGAACCGTTATGCAGGTTCACGGCTCACTGATTCCAAGACAATGCAGATGCAATATACCTCTGACCAGAAAGCATTTCTGAATAGAAGAAATTGAATTAATAGTTTAACTTGACAATAGCAATGTCTAAATGAAGTGTAAATTACAATGGATAGTCATCTGCATTCTTTCTTGGCTGTCGTCCCCACCCAAAGACAGTGCAGTTTAACCCTTTAATATTATATTAATGTCCACAGAGTACGGTTTAAGCTTTTAACATTACAGTATCCCATTCATAATTCATGCACTGAACATCTACTTGACCTTGAGCAGTGCTTACATCTCTGTACCTTCTTTGTATAATGACTGTATCTTCTACCTCTGTTTTTGACCCCTCCACCTTGCCTTAGGATGTTGCTGTGGAACTATCATTAATGTTTTTATTAAATCAATTCTTGATTATGTTGGTTAGCACAGTTGATTAGTTGGCTGATTTGTAATACGGAGTGACACTAACTGTACAGTTCAATTCCTGTACCAGCTGATGTCAACCATAATTGCCCCAACTTGTACCACTTGCCTGAGACATAGTGACTATCAGTCAAAACTGGTGGGGATTTTAACCTATTCAATGAGAGAGCAGCTGATGATCCTCTTGGACTTGGGTGACTTTCAATTCTTTTCACAGCTCTCCTAACTGGCCTTACACCTTTTATCAGAGGTAAAAACAATGACTGCGGATGCTGGAAACCAGATTCTGGAGTAGAGTGGTGCTGGAAAAGCACAGCAGTTCAGGCAGCATCTGAGGAGCAGGAAAATCCGACGTTTCGGGCAAAAGCTCTTCCTGATGAAGGGCTTTTGCCCGAAACGTCGGATTTTTCTGCTCCTCGGATGCTGCCTGAACTGCTGTGCTTTTCCAGTACCACTCTACTCCAGAACCTTTTATCAGAGGTCAGCTTATCAAAAGTTTAGTTTTGCTGGGACAGCTTCATTAGTAGGGCTACTGTCAAATGCTGTCTTGGTATTCATGTTCCTTTGCCTGTTCAGATTATCATATACATACGGAAACTGACCACATGTTTAACAAACATTTCTGCAAGACTTTGTTAGTCCACAGTTCCTGATCTTTGTGCAGCTTTGGGTACACCATGATCAAAAGGCCATTCAAACTATAAACTTGGTACAATGGTAGATTCAAGAGCCTTATGCCAGCCACAGCTACAGACAAGATATTGGTGCCATCTCCGTCCACTGCAGAGAAGCTGAGGACATCTAATATAGATTGTTGAAGTAGAATTTTTATGGGGAAGGGATATTTCCCCTGGTTAAGAGAGAACTGATTTGGACAGGTCATCAATTTTAAATTATCACCAAGGCAAGGGATATAGCAAAGTGTCTTTACTTGGATGCATTCGAACTTGGGACTTCTACCAAGGTGAATTTGAGGTGGAGACCATTGCTATTTTTGTCAGGAGAAAACAAATCAATATTTATAATACTTTGGGAGGTTTAACTGCATTAAACATATAACATACATGCAGTTTTTGCTGAAGCAGGAGGAGAATGGGAAATAGGGAGCAGGAAGGGTATCGGGATTTGTTTTGGATTGCTGTAGCAAAAAGGTTGTTGCCCTATAAAAACTTCTAGGAGAAAGTGAGGACTGCAAATGCTGGAGATCAGAGCTGAAAATGTGTTGCTGGAAAAGCCCAGCAGGTCAGGCAGCATCTAAGGAGCAGGAGAATCGACATTTCGGGCATGTGCCCTTCTTCAGGAAGGCACATGCCCGAAACGTCGATTCTCCTGCTCCTTGGATGCTGCCTGACCTGCTGCGCCTTTCCAGCAACACATTTTCAGCCCTATAAAAGCTGTACATCTCAGATTTGTCCGTTGCATGTGGAATGAAAATTGATCACCCCAAAGCATTACATTTCTTTATAATCTTTCTGCTTCCTTAAGAGTAAAGAGGGACAGAAATTAAGTTTAGATGCCAAAACCTTTTGAGGGTCAGTTTGGGAGTTTAGCTTTGGTAAATTTGGGAAGTGGAAGGGAGGTGGAACTCTGTTATGCTGTGAGGAACTATAAATCCTTCCTATTCAATGAAAGCAAGCATGCTAATGGTCTCCTTTACCACTCTGCCTTTCTGCAACTTCACTTTCTAAGAGCTCTGTACTGCACCCTCGGGTCTCTATGTTCGGCAACACTCCCCAGGACCCTGCCATTAACTGTGTAAGTCCTGCCGTGATTTACCTTACCAAAATGCAACACTTCACATTTATCTAAATTAAACTCCATCTGCCGCTCCTCAGCTCATTGGCCCATCTGTCCCTCGAATAGATTCCCATGTGTAACTTATTCCAAGGTATTTGTTATTCTCTTTGATCCCCTTGATTAGATTCCAGTCTGTGACTCTTAACCCAGTATCTGTTATTCTATGTGTAAACCACTCCAAACCCATCGACAATACTCATATCTGTATCTCACTGTCTGGTACATGTTACTCTGCATATAAAGCACCCCAAGCACCTCCATTAGATTTCAGATTGTCATTTACTCTCTGCTATATGTAATGCGATATATAAATGGAAGACGTGGATCCTGACACTAATCAAAATGTGGAATTATTGCAGCCTAAATTCAATTAAACTATTGCAAGAATTGGGTGCAGAGGTAGGAGCTTGCGTGTTAGAATAAAATTGGGAAAACCATGCTGAGGAGAAGTTGCATACACCTTTATCATTTTCCTGAAACATTTTGTTACCAAAGTGATATTTTTTGTCAAGGCGCTGTGGACACATAGTAAACTGGGTGTAAAATAATGTAGGTAAAAACAATGACTGCAGATGCTGGAAACCAGAGTTTAGATTAGAGTGGTGTTGGAAAAGCACAGCAGTTCAGGCAGCATCTGAGGAGCAGTAAAATCGACGTTTCGGGCAAAAGCCCTTTATCAGGAATACAGGTAGAGTGCCTGAAGGGTGCAGAGATAAATGAGAGGAGGGTCGGGGTGGGGAGAAAGTAGCATAGAGTACAATAGGTGAGTGGGGGAAGGGATGAAGGTGATAGGTCAGGGAGGAGGTTGGAGTGGATAGGTGGAAGAGCTTCAGGGCAGAGAAAATGACCTGGGAGTTGCAGTGGGAGAGGGACTCCCTGAGATTCTTGTAGAGAGAGGAGGAAAACTTCTTCAAGGCAGGCAGTAGGGTTAAAATCAGCTAGGTAAAAACAATGACTGCAGATGCTGGAAACCAGAGTTTAGATTAGAGTGGTGCTGGAAAAGCACAGTAAATGAATGTACACAGACAGGAGATGGGTCAGTTAAGGTAGAAAAATGGTAACCCTTTTAAGATCTTGCAGTTTAAAGTGATCCATGTCACTGAATTCTGAATTCCAAATTGAAGCAAAGTAGATGATGATCACAAGTTGTAATGCAGCAATGTGGTTTCATACAGTAAATTAGAAAGGGAGGAATGCTACTTGCCTAAAAGAAATGTGATCCATGCAGAATTTAGCTACTTTAGCATTACTAGACTTATTTCTATTAATCCTCTCTTTTGTACATCCACTGAAGCTTTGGCACCTTGTTTGTGGAATCAGAAATAATTCTGTGGTCCTTTTATCCTGTCGTTTGAAATAATAATGCACTATCCTGACCTTCATTGACAAATTTGTCAGACTTTTACTTGCCAATTTGCCTATTCTTCACCTTATGCTTTGGTCCTTTTTGACTGTTTTCTAATTCTTTCCTTTAGTCAATTTGGCTACTTGCAACTGTTCAATTTCAGCTGTTCTTCAGATTTGGTTCTGGACCTTTTTGTTTCCAGCCTTGGGCTTATCTATTTGTTTACAGAATGACTTGGTTTTACTAGGTGTTTCTTTTTCGTCCCCAATATTTTTGTGCCTTTTTTTTGCACATTTTACTGTTCTCTTTCCTGAAATGTCAGAGTGCATTAAAGTGATGTGTATTATGCCTTACTTGAAGCACATGATCAGCTCACTCATCATCCTTGTCTTTACTAACCTACAATGGCTATCCTGTGGTTGAATAGATTGTACTTAAAAGGTATTGTACAAATCTGTCCAAGGCCTTCCCCTACAGTATCATCTGTTGTATCCTATTGTCCACATTTTCTGATCTCTATTGGTTCATTGCTTCAAGTAAAAATAAAAATTTGTTTAAACGCAGTTAAAGCTTGCATACTTGGAAGTTAATTTCTAAGCATCTTGGTAGAACAGTTGAGTGTTGCTATTGGTCAAACTTGGCATCGTAATCTTTTGTTAATGATGAAACAAAACCACACAGTTGAGGCGAACTTAGATTATGTGCAAGTGCAGAACTTATACTGTATTTCATTCTCAAATCGTGTTCAATATGATCTTCATGATTAATTGTAATATGGGATCTTGTTTGTAAGTGTGAGGGTTTGTAAGTTGTGCATTAGTAAATCAGGAGCCTCTGTATATGATTCGTGCAAATCTATGTAGAGGTTATGTTCAACAGCTGTTTAGGTTTTTAAAAAAATCAGGGGATGACGGCCACCCTGGCTGGGTCAGTGTTAATTACCCTTAAGAAGGCAGTGGAGCGCTCCCTTATGGAAGTGCTGTAATGCACTTGGTGTAGGTGCCTACAATGCTATTCGGAGGGGAGCTCCAGGATTTGGATCCAGCAAGACTTGAGAAGTGGCGATACATTGCTAAGTCAGGATGGTGAGTGGCTTGGAGAGAGTCTTGCAGCTGGTGGTGCTCTCATGTATGTGCTACCTTTGCCCTTCTAGATGGGAGTGGACATGAGTTTGAAAGGTGCTGTCTAATGAGTTATGGTGAATTTCACCAGCGCTTCGTAAAAGGTACATGCTACAACAGTCTATTTGTGGTGGAGGGAGTAACTGTTGTTGGAGCTGCATTCATTGAGTCATGTGGGGAGTAATCCATTATACTCCTTACTTGTGCTTTGTAAATGGTTGACTGGCTTTGGTGAATTAGGAGCTAAGTTACTCATTGTCAGCTTCCTAGCCTCCAACCTGCTCTTGTAGCCACAGTACTTGTATAACTAGGGCTTTAAACTAAGTAGTGGTGCGTGATGGGTTCAGTTGCATGGAAAATTATGGAAAAACTTTAAGCTGGGGGAGGGCTCAGCAGGGTTATTAAAGTTTCCAGAACAAGTATATGGGGAAAATAGATGATGACATCTTGAAAAATGTCCTTCTAACAGAGGAGGTGGTGCTGGATGTCTTGAAACACAAAGGTGGATAAATCCTCAGGACTGATCAGATGTAGAACTCTGTGGGAAGCTAGGGAAGTAATTGCTGTGTCCATTGCTGAGATATTTGGATCATCGATAGTCACAGGTGAGGTGCCGGAAGCCTGGAGGTTGTTTAACTTGGTGCCACTATTTATGAGAGGAGGTAAGGAAAAGCCAGGGAAGTATAGACTGGTGAGCCTGACATCAGTGGTGGGCAAGATGTTGAAGGGAATCCTGAGGGACAGGATTTACATGTATTTGGAAAGGCATGGGCTGATTAGCAATAGTCGACATGGCTTTGTGTGTGGCAAATCGTGTTACAAACTTGACTGAATTTTTTGAAGAAGTAACGAAGACAATAAATAAGGGCAGAGTGGTGGATGTGATCTATATGGACTTCAGTAAGGCATTCGACAAGATTCCTCATGGTAGAGTGAATAGCAAGGTTAGATCACATGGAATACAGGGAGAACCAGATATTTGGATACAGAACTGGTTTCAAGCTAGAAGACTGTGTGTCTGTTTAAGAGGGTTGCTTTTTAGACTGGAGGCCTGTGATCAGTGGTGTGCCGCAAGGGTCGGTGCTGGGTCCACTGTTTTTTGTCACATATATAAACGATTTGGATGTGAACCTCGGAGATGTAGTTTAGTAAGTTTGCAGATGACACCAAAATTGGAGGTGTAGTGGACAATGAAGGTGGTTACCGGAGAGTAACGGGATCTTGATCAGATGGGCCAGTGGACCGAGGAGTGCCAGATGGAGTTTAATTTCGATGAATGTGAGGTGCTGCATTTTGGAAAGGCAAATCAGGATCGGACTTATACACTTAATGGTAAGGTCGTGTTGCAGCTGTACAGGGCATCTTAGAATATTGTGTGCAATTCTGGTCTCTAGGAAGCATGTTGTGAAACTTGAAACGATTCAGAAAAGGTTTACAAGGATGTTGCTAGGGTTGGAAGATTTGAGCTATAAGGAGAGGCTGAGTAGGCTGAGGGGTGACCTTATAGAGATTTATTAAATCAGGAGGGGCATGGATCGGGTAAAGTCTTTTCACTGGGGTGGGGGAGTCCAGAACTAGAGGGCATAGGTTTAGGGTGAGAGGGAAAGATTTAAAAGGGAACTAAGGGGTGACTTTTTCACGCAGAGGGCGGTGCATTTATGGAATGAGCTGCCAGAGGAAGTGGTGGGGGCTGGTACAATTGCAACATTTAAAAAGCATTTGGATGGGTGAATAAATAGGAAGGGTTTAGATAGATATAGGCCAGGTGATGAGAAATGGGACTGGATTAGGTTGGGATATCTGGTTGGCATGGATGAGTTGCAATTGAAGGTTTCCGTGCTGTCCATTTCTATGACTCTGTGATATAGAGTCAGATGGTGTAGAATCTGTGTGGATAGTGTTGAGGAACTGCAAAGGAAAAATGTCTTTGAGAATTGTATACAGCCTCCTAGCAGTAATCAGGATGTGGGGAAGAAAATAAATCAGGAGATAGAAAAGACATGTACAAAAGGCATGTACTATTACAATAATCATGGTGGACTGGTGGACTTGGTGGTCAAGGTGGTAGCAGAAAAAAAGGAATTTGTGGAATGTTTACAAGGTCGATTTTTTGAGCAGCTTGTGATAGAGCCCATGAGCGATCAGGTAATTCACGATTAGGGAGTTTAAGGTGAAGGAACTCCTAGGGGGCAGTGTTCATAATAAGATAGAATTCATGCTGCACTTTGAAAGGGAGAACCTGGAATCAGATGTAACAATCTTACAATTAGGGTCATAGAGTTGTACAGCATGGAAACAGACTCTTCGGTCCAACTCGTGCATGCCTTCCAGATATCCTAAACTAATCTAGTCCCATTTGCCAGCACTTGGCCCCATATCCCTCTGAGTCCTACCTATTCATATAGAGGAGAATAGAAAGAGTAGAATAGCTTTTTATTTGTCATTTCTGCCATATACAACTGATACAGTAAAAACAAGACAGCGTTCCTTCAGGGCCAAGGGTGCTCCATGGACAGCACAAACTACACAATTGTACACTGCATAAAGTGTAAAAGAAGTGCAAAACATGCAAGTTACAGTGTAATAGAAGAATGATAAATAGTAGAGATTTGAAAAAGTTGTCCCTGGGGTCCCTTTTAAATACATTCACTCTCACCCTAAACCTATGCCCTCTAGTTCAGGACTCCAATTACCTCCATGTGCGTGCGCGCGCACCCCCCCCCCCCCCCCGACACACACACCGACTACACCTCAGTATAAACTTATAAACCTCAGTAAGATCACTCTGACACTCTATGGAAAATACTCCGCCTGTTCAACCTCTCCCTATAACTCAATCCCTGGCAACATTCTTGTAAATCTTTTCTTAATCCTTTCAAGTTTCACTACATCCTTCCAAGTAAAGGTAATTCAACTAGAAGAAGGAGGTGGGGGAGGAGGAGGGGCGAAGATGACACATGGGAATAAACTAAATAGTAATATAAAAGAAGATTGCAAGAGTTTCTTTAGCTATGTAAAAGATGAGAGAGAGATGAGAGATGGACATTGGACCACTGGAGAAGTGGTAAAGAAATAGCAGAGGAACTTTGCATCAGTTTTCACAGTTGAAGACACCAACATCATGCCAGAACTTCGAGAATGCCAGGGTCACAGATGAGTGCAGTGGCCATCACTAAGGAGAAGCTGAAAGGTCTGTACATGGATAAATCAGATAGACTACACCCCAGGATTCTGAAGGAATCTGAGGAGATTTTAGAGGTATTGGTAGTGATCTTTCAGTAACCACTGGACTCTGGGAGGTTCCCAGAGGACTGGAAAATGGTTAATGTAACATTCCAGTTTATGAAGGGAGGGAGGCAGAAGATAGGAAAATATAGGCCAATTAGCCTGATCTCAGTTGTTGGTGAGATTTTAGAGTCCATTATTGAAGTTAAGACTGCAGAGTACTTGGAAGTGCATGGTAAAGTAGAGCTGAGTCAGTATCGCATGCCTGATGAACCCCTTAGAATTCCTTGAGGAGGCATGAGCAAGATAGTCAAAGGAGAGCCAGTGGATGTGATTTGTTTGGATTTCCATAAAGCCTTTGACAAGGTGCTGTACAGGAGGCTACTAAACAAGACACGCCCATGGTGTTAGGTGCAAGGTGCTGGCATGGATGGAGGATTAGTTGACTGGTAGAAGGCAGACAGAAGGAATAAAAGGTCTTTTCAGAATGGGAGTCAGTGACTAGTGGAGTATCTTAGGGGTCTGTGTTGGAAAAACAACTATTCATGATCTGGATGAAGGAACTGAGGGCATTGTCGCTATGTTTGCAGATGATGCAAAAATAGGTGGAGGGACAAGTAGTGTTGAGCAGATGCTGCAGAAGGACTTGGACAGGCTAGGAAAGTGACTGAAGAAGTTACAGATGGAATATAGTGTGGTAAAGTATGAGATTATGCACTTTGGTAGGAAGAATAGAGGCATAGTCTAGTGTCTAAATGGCAAAAGGCTTTGGAAATCTGAAGTACAGAGGGACTTGAGGGTCCTAGTTCAGGAGTTTCTTAAGGTTAAATACAGGTTCAGTTGGCAATTAGAAAAGCAAATGCAATGTCAGCATTTATTTCATGAGGGCGAGAAAACAGGAGGAGAAATGTACTGCTGAGGCTGTTTTAAGACTCTGGTCAGTCTGCGTTTGGAATATTGTGAGCAGTTTTGGGCCCAGAAACTAAGGATATGCTGTTGTTGGAGGGAGTTCCAGAGGAAATTTATAAGAATCATCCAGGGATGACGGGCCTTCCGCATGAGCGATTTTTGCACTCTGTGCCCTTGGGAAACCAAGTCATTGTGTGTGTTTAAGATAGAGGTAGATGGGTTCTTGGCTATTAGAGGGATTAAGCGTTATGGGGTGGGGGAAGTGAAGGTTGGAGAAGGCAGGGGCATGGAGTTGAGAAACACATCAGCCATGATCAAGTGGCAGAGCGGACTCAATGGGCTGAATGGCCGAATTCTGCTCCTGTCTTATAGTCTATATGGCTACCCCAGTTCAATTTCTAGTCTATGGTGACCTCCAGTATTTTATTTAGTCTGGGGGTTTAGTGATGGTAATGGCATAAATGTCAAAGAGTGACAGTTAAATTCTCTCTTATTAGGTATCGTCATTTCCTGGCACTTGTGTAGCATGAATGTTACTTGTCATCCCAAACCTGAGTACTGTCCATGACTCATTACATTTAGACCTGGAGTACTTCAGTTTCAGAGGAGTTGTAAATAATGCTTAATATTGTCTAAACATCCATGAACATCTCCACGTCTGACCGTAGGATGGTGGGAAGGTCATTGAAGCACGCACATTAATATAATAAAACTTCCTAAAGTCGCTTCACAAAGGATGAAAATAGAAGCAGACCAGAGGAGGATGAAGGAAGACTATTTAAAGCAGGATTATGTTTTAAAGGGGTCTTTATGATGAGGAGAAGAGGTTGTAATGAGTTTAGCCAGGGTGTGGGGCCTGGTTGTTTCAATCAGCAAGCAAGTGAGGCTGGAGACAGACGAGCATGGCAGAATGGGGTTAAAAAAGTTGATGTAAAGCAGTCTTCAGAAGTGTTTCTACCTTGGCTTTCCAATAGTGCTTTCATGTAACTTACTGAGTTGGAATTTAAAAAGCAGAATACCTCCCACCGCAGTCTGGGTGTGAATGCTATGATGATACTATGGATTTAAGAGGTGAATTTTGATCTGACATTTTTTTTAAAGGGAGAGCTGTCTATTTCAAGGCAATAAACAACTGATGAGATCTTATTTTAAATTGGAGCAATAAAGACAGCATGAATGGGTGGAGTCAGGCTCCCACAGAAGCAGCATTTTAGTTTAGCTTTCAGCAGTTACTGGGGTTTTGAAGCTTCCGTACATTTCTCCCTGCTGTAGCAAAACACTTGAGTTCTCTTTCTGTGCTAGAATTTTCTATTGATGTTCTTTCCTTCTGATGAGGTAAACATCACATGTGACACAATCTGTTTTACAGAATTTGCCTTTGCCATGGGTGTGTTTATGGGATATTATTGTATTGGAACAGAAAAATCTATTATTCTGTTAGGTTTTCCAATAGAGTTATGCTTATACAACTAAAAGAAAGAATTAGTATTTTAATTATGGGGTGAGAATAAAGTGTGCTTTGCTTTAAGTCTTGTAATTGACCAGTAGAATTACATCTGGACCTTACGCTTGCCTTTAAATAAGATAAGAGTTAGGGTCTAGGCTATCTCCTTGATATATTTGCAGGGGTTTTGGTCTGGCCCATAACAATGCCCTTGGATTAATTTCAATAGCAGGCAATTCAGAAAATATGATAAAACTTGAAAAGTTACTATGGTAAAAAGAGAGTAATGAAAATCTAACAACAGGCATTCAAATAGACCATATTGCCAGTTCAGAACATTTCCTGTCAATCAAAATGGTTATGATTGCTATTCAGCTACATCACCCATTTTTCCTGTGTTTTCAATATCCATTGATTCCCAGAGAGATGAAAAGCCTACATTAGATGGACTTCAGTGGTTTAAGAATGCAGCTCACCACCACCTTTCTGAGCACAGTTAAGGATGGATAAAAAGGCTGGTCTTGTCAGTGGTGCTCAAGCCTGATAAAAGAACATACCTAGAAATAGAAGTTGTTCTCTTTTTAACGATTCATGGATTTTACTTTATTTTGTTTACTTTTTCACTTAAATATTTTATCACTCTAAAATAGAAGCAAAGAGCTGTGAATGCTGTAAATCTGAACCAAAATAGAAAGTGCTGGAGAAACTTAAACAGCATCTGTGGATAGAAAAGCAGAGTTAATGTTTCAAGTCTAGTGACCCCTTCGTCAGAATTGTCAGTAACAAATTGTCAGTGAAAGTTTTACACCATGTATGTTAAGATTTTTTTGTGGATTGTGACTGGATTGCCTTTAAAGCACTACCACTTTCTAAATTTGCACTGTTTACAATTTTTATTTTCTCTGAATTGTTAATTATATTGTTTCATAGTTTCACCTTATGGAAAGTTCAATACAAAATGTATAATTCCCATCACTTCACAGTGCCACTGCAATAGTTCATTCTTGATCTCCTTGTCAAACACACATTTCATGAACAGTGCTATGTCAGATTTCCAAAAGTTGAATAACAATTCCATTTAGTTCAAAATAAATTATTTGTTTGATTTCTGTAAATATTAGTGCAAGTTTGAGTATTGTAATACATTCCATTGTTTGTTTTCATTCAGTATATCTTCCACCTCAGAGTTCCGATTAAGTCACAAACCACAGAACAAACAGCAGTGGCTTAAGAGTCAGCTGACTATTTCTCCCACCAAGATTATTATTATTTTCAATTCAAGACAGCTACTTTGAATTTGAAAGTATAACACTGCACATCTAATATTTTCATATTTCAATGTTCATTTTTCTTTTCTTTCCACTTTACCTTTTTGATTTTTCTCTCTCCTAGTTGCTAATTATTCTTACACAGGTATTGCATATGCCATTTTCTTTTTATTATTTGGGAAGCTTGGATTGACTTCCAACTTGGTTGAATAAAAGGTGAATAAATTTCCATGGCCCATTGATTTCTCACCTTGGGGTCTTAATGCAGGGAACTAGTTTGTAAATGTGAGGTTATTCATTTCAGTAGCAAAAGCAGGAAGGCAGGTTATTATCTGACAGTAGATTAATACATGGCAAGGTGCACCAAAACCTGGGTGTCCTCATGCACCTGTCACTGAAAGGAAGCAAGCAGATGCAGCAACTGATGAAGAAGGTAAGCAGTATGTTGGCATACTTTGAATTTGAATTTGCTTAAATCCTTTATAGCAAGAGGATTTAAGTACAGGTTTTGGTGAGACCACACCTGGAGTACTGCATGCAGTTTTTGGTTCCCTTATGTCAGGAAGGATGATGACAGTTTTAAACTTTATTGAGAAACTGTATCATCTTGTCATCAGGACTGCTGACATCACCCATTGCTCACCGTCCTTACCTCAGCTCATCTATACTTTTGTTATCTCTAGATTTGACTATTCAAATGCCGTCCACACTGACCTCCATAGACTTAACCTCAAGCTTTTCTCCTCTAAGCTTTTCTCATAAATATTTTTATTGAGAAAAAGATTTTGAAGCTTTTTGACAAAATTAAAGAATTACTACAAAATAGTATAACAATCTTAATACAATGCTAACAGTAAACAAACTACTACTCTACTCCACAAACAATTGAGAAGAAAAAAATGAATAAAGAGAAAGGAAAAACCTACATAAACGACAATTCAATAAATAACTAAATCAAAAAAAAACTAAATTAAACCGAGTTGAACCAAGGCAAACTAAATTAAATTAAGTTACAACACGCTGTGCAATCCCACCAAAGCTCCCCATCACCGGGAGCATCAGTTGGCATACCCGTAATTATTTAGAATTCCTCCTAGCCCTTGGCCTGCCAGACACAGCCCTCATGGCTACTCAATGGCCCTGAACAATAAAGCTGGCAAAGTGTGCATCTATATAGTTCAAAAAGGGCTGCTGCATCCTATAAAAAAAAAGTTCAGTTTTCTGGTGCACCATACCTGTAAGGAAGTCCAGGGGCTTGCGTTCCATTACTAATCTACGCCACTGCAACAGTCCAGGGGATTTTTCGGCACCCAGCTCATCAGAATGTTCTTCCTCGCACAAAATGAATGTTTCTTCCCATGGGCGTCCAAAGAGGTGAGATTCAGCAAACCCAAGAGGAGGGACACTGGTCTCTACCTTGACCTCTGTTCCCAAGATCCCTTTCAAAACACTCAGTATAGTGCCACAATACCTATGGAGCTTGTGGCATGACTACAAACAATGAGTAAAAGTACCAATACAGAAGGAACATCAATTATCCGAATGAGATGGGCGGGCACTGTTTTGTTCGGATAATTGATTATTCGGTTAATTGATTCAATGCCTTTCCTCTGGGGCTCAGAGTTTTCTGTTAAGTACATTCCCAGTTCAGGAGATGCACAGCACACCCTGCGCAAGCCCCCGCCCAATCTCAACCAGCACCCTCTCTGGGGAAGCTGGAGTGGACACCAACAACAAGACTGCTACTGCCACTGCCGCCTTTTTTCTTGGTGGAGGGAGAATCTCTCCAAGTAGTGCTCATGCGCAGAGACACAACACATATATACACACACAGCCACACACAAATTTTTACTGCACCTTTTTGACAGGTTCCACCTTTGTCCTGTACAGGACAATGTTGGAGAGATTATCTGGGGAAGGGGGATTTAGGATATATGCCTGTGTAGAACTCCAGGGAATGTGTGTTGGGAGAGAGAGGGAGCGCGGGCAGTAGGTCATTTGGGCTTCCATCAGTCCAGGACTGTTCTCGGCAGCATTTCAGTAATCACTGTAAATAAAAGACGCAATCGGTGTTGGGAATATCTCTTGGATATAATGTTACTATTGAGACCTCGATCTCCTCTGGATAATCCAATATTTGGATAATCGAATTTCGGATAATTGAGGTTCCTCTGTATCTGTTTTACATTTGGGGCACATTAGGAACGTTCTTGACTTAAATCTCTCAAGCTGCTCTGGTGCCAAATAAGCCCTGTGGAGTACCTTCAGTTGCATATCCTGCGTCCTGTTGTGAATGGAAATCTTCCTTACGTTCTCCCAAGTATCCTCCCACGCCTCTGACGAGATGTCCACCCTCAATTCTTGAGTCCAGATTCCGCACAGCTGTTCAATGTTCTTCAAGACACTGCCTCTTAATAAATGATAGAGGGTGCTGATCGAGAGAGTACCAGTTGACAGAAGTACTCTCCTCTCCACATCCAACTTATAGGGACTAACCATTAATTTTTTTTTCTGCATAAAGTCACTAATCTGAAAGTAACGAAAGAGCTTACTTCTAGATAGTTCATATTTCTGGCTCAGCTGCTCGAAAGACATCATGACCTCCCCATCAAATAAATTTCCCAAACAGGAGACTCTCTAGATTCCCAGAGCCTAAAGCCGGAATCCATCGATCCCGATGGAATCCTAACATTACTACTATGGGTCCTACTAGAGTTTTTAACTCTAGCTTTTGTTTTTCAAATTACCTGGCAAGCTCCCTCTCTATCATAATATAATCTAGCCCAAAATTTCAGTCCTGTTCCAATCTTGACCTGCACAACCTGAATTTTCATTGTTGTATCTTTGTGATTGTGCCGTCAGCAGCTCTGCCGTGGACTGTACAATTCTGAGTCGTAGCATGGAAACACGCCCATTGGTCAACTTGTCCATGTCGACCAGGTTTCCTAAACTGGACCAGTCTCACCTGCCTGCTTTTGGCCCACTTCCCTCTAAACTTTTCCTACCCATGTACTTGAGAGGAAGTGAGGAGTGCAGATGCTGGTGGTGGAGGAGACCCAGGACTTCCATGCCCTTGGCGGAGTGGGAAGGTGAGTTAAAGTGGGCAGAGGGGTTGTTTAGCGTGTGTGTCTGCGACTCCCCCCCCAAAAGGTCCTGGGCCGCCTCCATCACCAAGGTCTAGCCTTCTGACACCTAGAGGAAGAACGCCTCATCTGCATTGGCACCCTCCAACCACCCGGGATCAATGTTGATTTTGCTAGTTTCCTCATTTCTCCTACCCCCATCTTATCCCAGATCCAACCTTCCAACTCGGCACTGTTCTCTTGATCTGTCCTACCTGTCAATCTTCTCCACTGCTCTCCTTTAAGATTTTTACTGAAACCAATTTTATGATTTAAGCTTTAGTCAACTGTCCTAATATCATGTTTTGTGTGTTTAGTGTTAAATTTGTCTGTTAATGTTCATGCACCTTGGAAGGATTTACTGCATTAATGGTGGAATGTAAATGCAACTTGGTATTAGTAGTCACTGAACATTTGTGATGTACAGCCTTGAATACAATGACAGAGTTATTTTAAAATCTTAACCCTTTTTGGTTTAAATTTGATTTTATACATTTGCTATTTGTGATTACTTTTTTGAGTGATTTCTTTTTTGAGTGATTTCTTGTTTTGGCTCTGTATAATAGGAAATTGTTATGGCCTACCCGTTAATTGTGTCCCGCTTTTGCTGAGACAAATGCTTCCAAATGCTGAACATCAAAATACTAGGTGGATCACAAGATTATATTCTAAAGTTAAATATCAAAATGAAGCAATGATATTTTATTTGTTAATGCTTCAGATGATGCAAAACATAACAAAGGTTTCAACCTCAATTGCAGGGACCACTGAAAAGACATGCAGCAATTACACTGAGAAACTAATAGCATGTAGGTGAGGTAGCAGGCAGGGTGGATGGATGAGTACTTCATGCAAACAGGAACTTCCTTTGCTTCATCATGGATTAGATTGGGTTGCCTCTCAGAATAAGAAAAAAGCATTTCAGTTGATCCAAAGTGGGTTTTTTTTTTTACTGGATGTTGTATACTCATTTTTTGGGGGTCTTGACACTCATTTTTAACCCCTAATGAGAAGTTCCAAAAATTAACCCTTTCTTCACTTCAAAGATTCTGGTGAAGCCTTTCTAAATCTTGGCAGCTGTTTTGACATTTACCATTAAAGCTAAGAATTTGTTTTTAGAACAATATGAGCATTCTGACCGACTGCTTTTTTTGCTGAAAATATATTTGGTTCAATTGGCTTGAATTTGATTTGTAATTATGATGCGCCTTTTACTTGTACACTGAGATGCCTAAGAGTTCTGATCTGTGTTGGCAGTAATATTGTTAGGGGTTTAACTTTCAGGAAAGACTGAGACCATTGTCCTTTGTCCCAGTCCATAAACTTTTTTTTGAGACCACAGGGTTCATCCTCCCCTGTCTGAAACAAAGCCAGACTCTTCAGACCTTTAGTTTGAGTTTCATTTTGAAATGGTTTTTTGATGACATATGCAGATTTGGAGATAGTGAAGCTATTTCCAATTACATAACGTTGTTCTACCTCTGATCCTGCCTCAGCTCATCTGCTTCAGCCATCTCTCAATGTTTTTAATATCTCTGGTCTAGACTACTGAAATGTTCCATTTATCTGGCTCCCCATCTTCCACCATATATGAACTTGCATTCATCTCACATCTAACTGTCTTAAATCCCATCAGGTTTATTTCACTATTACCATTGTGTTTGATTATCTACATTGCCTGTCTACTCGGTTTTAAAATCTTCCTTATTTAAATGGCCTCATTCCTCCTTACTTCTGTAGCCTCTTTCAGACCAATATGCATTTCACGCCTCTGCACTTATCCATTTCTGATCTCTTGCACAGCCTGAATTTCCATTGCTTCTCCACTGACAAGGCGGGATGAAATTACAACAATCACTATCTTCGCGGATAAAGTACTAGGAAATCTAATATGACCAAAGACTGGACTAGGAGAAAGTGAGGACTGCAGATGCTGGGGATCAGAGCTTAAATATGTGTTGCTGGAAAAGCGCAGCAGGTCAGGCAGCATCAAAGGAGAAAGAGAATCAACGTTTCGGGCATAAGCCCTTCTTCCTGTGGAGTCTTAGAAGAAATGGTTGTAACTGCCAAAATTCTCTGGAGCTCATAAAGGCTTTTGAATATTTGAAAATCATTAACGTAATGCAAGGACTACCATATAATTATTTGAATGAGTAACTGGAATGGGTCTTGTCCCTGTAGATCTCAATATTGACCAGAGATTGACACATTCATGTTGGGGAAAAAGTGACAAGTTTGCAGGATAAGGAGCATTATGACTCAAATCGAGCATAAATCAAATCTGATTGGGAAATTTGAAATAATGAAAGCTGAATACTCAAAAGCCGTTTGCTCTCCAAACTTAGATTATAATAGGCAGTGTGCCAATGAAGTAAGATCTCACCAGATTCTGGATTAGTGGTGCTGGAAGAGCACAGCAGTTCAGGCAGCATCCAAGGAGCAGGGAAATCGACGTTTCAGGCAAAAGCCCTTCATCAGGAATAAAGGCAGTGAGCCTGAAGCATGGAGAGATAAGCTAGAGGAGGGTGGGGGTGGGGAGAAAGTAGCATAGAGTACAATGGGTGAGTGGTGGAGAGGATGAAGGTGATAGGTCAGGGAGGAGAGGGTGGAGTGGATAGGTGGAAAAGGAGATAGGCAGGTAGGACAAGTCCGGACAAGTCATGGGGTCAGTGCTGAGCTGGAAGTTTGGAACTAGGGTCAGGTGGGAGGGGAAATAAGGAAACTGTTGAAGTCCACATTGATGCCCTGGGATTGAAGTGTTCCGAGGCGGAAGATGAGGCATTCTTCCTCCAGGCGTCTGGTGGTGAGGGAGTGGCAGCGAAGGAGGCCCAGGACCTCCATGTCCTCGGCAGGTGGGAGGGGGAGTTGAAATGTTGGGCCATGGGGCGGTGTGGTTGATTGGTGCTGGTGTCCTGGAGATGTTCCCTAAAGCGTTCTGCTAGGAGACGCCCAGTCTCCCCAATGTAGAGGAGACCACATCGGGAGCAACGGATACAATAAATGATATTAGTGGATGTGCAAGTAAAACTTTGATGGATGTGGAAGGCTCCTTTAGGGCCTTGGATAGAGGTGAGGGAGGAGGTGTGGGCGCAGGTTTTACAGTTCCTGCGGTGGCAGGGGAAAGTCCCAGGATGGGAGGGTGGGTTGTAGGGGGCGTGTGGACCTGACCATTCTGCATTGAGATGCCAATAAATGTCTGCCCTCAGAGACTGGTGAACCTGGGGAATTCTCTCGCACTCGAACCTGGAAGCCAAGACACTGAATATAAATACGGATTTAGAGACAGTAAAGGAATGGTGGGAGAGCAGGAGTACGGTGTGGAAATAAAGGGAAAGCCATCATTATATTGAATTGGGTAGCAAACTCGATGGAAAAAGGGACTACTGCATTTGCTAATTTATAGCTTCCCAAGGTTACTCACATTAACGGGTACTGTGGGAAAGCTCTGTAAATGCTGTCACAAGCTCTCAGATGTTAGGAAGGAGGTCTCTACAGGGTCAACAGGATTGTGTTTCCCGTTTCCTTTTTCTGATACTGAGGCTGGGGCCTGGTGTT
>NC_057714.1:98798169-98802373 GCF_004010195.1 Chiloscyllium plagiosum | reverse complement strand
GGTGACCACGGCAGTAGGGGTGGCGGAAGTCACTGAGCATGTGGCATCAGCGATGATGTGAGGGGCGAAAGTGATGTCACGTGTGATGCATGAGGAATTGTGAGGGGTGGAAGTGGTTGTGGGAGCGGCCAAGATGGGGCGGAAGTGACATCATCAATCAGCGTGGGGGTGGCAGCTGCATCAGCCGCATGGCTAATGGCGTTTGAGTAGTTTCCGAGGCCAGGGGAATCTTCTGGAATGTTTGAGGAGTGCTGGTTATCTCACCAACCTATTTGCAATATTCCCAAACCAGCAAGACTGTAATAAGCGGATAATTTGTTTTAATTGATTTGAAGGATAAACATTACCCAGGGTAGTGCTCTGTTCTGGTTTTAAAGTGGTATTTTCAAACCTTTTATTCACCTTCAATCTATATATATAAATAAAACAAAACTGCTAGGGGTGGCTCCTAATCATTAGGCCCCACCTTCTGCTTGATGAGACAGTGACAAATGCTACAGTGAAGCTATTGTGTCTCATGTTGCTGAAGAATCAAGTTCCGATTACATTCAAATGCGACCATCAAGCTGTATTCACATGACAGCAGTGGGGGTTTTCTTGGAAATTAAATATTTTGGGCTGAAATTTTTTGTTAATGTATTCGAACTTGATTTATACATATTGCTCACTGCATTTTGTTGTAGCTCCACTGAATTGAAAGTGGTACCTGTGCCACAATACTGAGCACTGCATTTTTTTAAGCAATGGAATTAATGGCTATTGTTTTAACATAATATTCAGGTAAGTCATGTGAAATCCAGTTAGAGGAAATGATGTGTGTTGTTTCAAAATTGCACTAGATGACTAGATTAACTTGCTAACTTGATGAGAGCCTTATATCTTTTTTAATCATGTTTGTGCTGCACGCTTATGTGGAAGACTGCACCTGATCTTTTCAAATCTGGAATTGAATTTGCTGTTGAACTGTTGCTGGAGCTTGCTATTTATTTTTCAAATGTGTTAAATAAAGCTTGAAAAAAGGTTAGTAAATGAATCAATGCTAAAACCTCTCTCTAAAACTCTTGCTGACTACCTTGGCAACCACCTATTTATTTAAATTTCATTATCAAGTATAAAATTATTGAAGTTGAAGTTTTCTGGTATTTCTTTGACATCTTCTATGGCTATTTGAAGGATTTTGAAAAATTTAGCTACTGACTGTTAATGGACAATGCCGTCTAGGATATAATGTTTGTAACAACTCTGCAATCTCCATCCATGTTTGGTTATGTTGTCCTTGAAAGCCTCCCAGAATTGTAATTGTTCCTGAAAAGAAAACAGCACCTGATGCTTCCAAATTGAATTCAGAAGAATTTTGATTAATTACACTGGCCACAAAATGTGGCTACTTTTAAGCCTTTGATCAGTGAATTTGAGTGCTCAACTTAATAACTTAAAAGAAGCATAGATCTGTTTCTGCACAGTGTGTTTATTTAAGGTACATGTTTTATCATGCTTACAAGTGTCTGTGAACAGTTATATGTGTAAATTTGCCCATTTAAGTTTTTGGGGTGGAATTCACAGTAATGTTAGTAAAACTGGGCATACGTTTGCAACAGGAATTTTGCTTTTGGATTGTGGACCACCTTGTATGTAGAAAGCAGATGTGTGCAAATCTGTAATACAACAAACAAAGGTGGTTTGTATAAGTGAGCTGAGAAATGTCAACTTTTGTTTTGCTGAAAAGAATGCATCTGGAAGTATTATCTAAACTCGGTGTATGACACTGATCTTTTGCGATAAATTCTGTGTTCCATGATCCTGCTCCACCAGCTACCTGATGAAGGAGCAGTGGTTCCAAAAGTTTGTACTTCCAAATAAACCTGTTGGACTATAACCTGGTGTTGTGTGATTTTTAACTAAACTCCTGTTGCCATTGTTTGTTGTTGGCACAGGAAGAAATTCTTTCTTCAGATTTGTCTGTTTGCTTCCCTGGTTGTGTTTTCTTTCTCCCTCAATATTGTGAGGTGTCAGGCGCACAGTTTTAATAGCTGGACTCAAAAGCTGAAAAACACTTTGCTTAGATGCATAAGAGATATGATTGGTGGGATGTAATGAAATGCCATGCTCCAGAGATCTTTATTAGAGCTTTACCTATTCATATCACTGACTTGGGTGAAGGGTGAGTTTTAATAGCCAAATTTTCACACAACTGTGTTAGGATACACAATTTGTGTGCTTGGGAGCAGACAGGGAATAACATAAACGAGATTCATGAGCAATATTGTGGCAAATGAAGTTCAAATTCATCTACGTTGGATCCAAGAAAAGCAAATTCCAGAACCTTTTCGAAGGCAAGGAATCATAGAGGAGGAAAGGGATTTGGATGTTTGTAGATGTATAAGAAGTAAACAAAAACACAAGGTGAATGTTGACCCCATTCGCAATACAAAAGTTATGCATCTGTTGTGCAGAGCTTATTTCAGCATGCACCTGATGTACTATTTTAAGTTAGGGGAACTGTATCTCAAAGTATATATTGGCTTTGAAGGGCCTGCTGCGCAAGTTTAATAGAATGGTGACAGCTCAAAGCATAACGCTACAAGGACACTTTACATCGGTTTGTTTTGCATTCGCATGAAATCAAGAACATGAGAGCATGATCTTAAAGTTAGATCTAAGCCATTTGAAGCTATTGTTCATCCAGGTTAGTGGAAGATTTGAACTCTGGGGATTTTTGATCAGCTGAAATTTTCAAGACTCAGCTTTTGTTTCTTAAATTTTGTCTTATTTTGGGGTTAGGGTATTTAGGGAGCTGAAGCAAAGACAAATGGAGCTGAATCATGTGTCAGCCAAAATCTAGTATAACAAAGAGTCTCAGAAGGCTGTGAATGGGATTACTCTTTCCCGTAGCTGTTGCATACACACCATTGAAATCTGGAGGTGTCAGAAGCGTGGATGAGGATTTTAGCAGCAGAGTTAACTAAGATAGGAGTGGCAAATGGACAATGCTGTCACAAAGATACTCTTCTGATATGCAGGATTTAACTGTTTATTCATTAAGAGTAAACATATTCATAAAAGAGCTGTCATTTGATACTGAAATTCTGAGGCAAATCTAAACATTAATTCACTACCTTTCAGAAATGGGAATTATGAATTGGTGGATTCTTGCAATTATGAAATCTTAATTGCGAATTAACTTCCTTTGCTGACATTAAATTAGGCATAGTTTTGTTATTAGAAACCAATGGCAGAAAATCTTTTCAGATAAGGTGAAAAGACATTGTGCCATTAGTTTCTGATAGGAAAGCACAGCTGGCTGCAAAGCATGGTTTTTATTTCCCAATACCATTAAATTGAGACGTCATGCATGACTCAGTTATGTCAGTTTTCAGATATAATAAAAACCAGGTTTTTGTATGTCGAACTTTGTAATGAGGAGCATATGTTACTCTTGACATGTGAGCATTGGGCAAATCCTAGGTGTGAGATTTTAAGTCATTTATGCAACCAAATATACCAGTTGTCAGTTCATACCAAGAGCCTAAATCTGATTAAAAGCAGCAGTTGTCATGGTCTACTGATGCTTTAATCCACGATCCTATTACTCCAGAACTGATTCCTTCTGAGTTCGTGGCCCAGATCTAGTTCTGGTACTTATTGCCACTGAATGAGAAGATTGCAGTACCCTAACTTTTTTATAAATGCTTCCAACAAGGCCTACTTCTCTGAGCTGCTGCAACCCTAACATCATTGAAGGTGTTTCAACAGAGCTGCTATGGAAAAGAATTAAAAACAGTGGAGAGGACAAGTCCCCTAAGTGGGTGGATTGTCAGGTCAGCAACGAGGTGTTAGAATTAAGCCAGGGTGTTGACAGCAATGGGGAAGTGCAGTATTGAGATATGCTATTTATCGAAGAGAAAATGAGGTCTGCAGATGCTGGAGATCAGAGATGGAAATGTGTTGCTGGAGAAGCGCAGCAGGTCAGGTAGCATCTAGGGAACAGGAGAATCGACGTTTCGGGCATTAGCCCTTCTTCAGGAATGAGGAAAGTTTGTCCAGCAGTGTTCCCTAGATGCTGCCTGACCTGCTGCGCTTCTCCAGCAACACATTTCCATCCCAGAAATTGATCAATTTGTTCAGACAACCCCACCGGATCCTCAACCAGGACCTTCATTTCCTTTTTAAATGTTCTGACCTCCCCACTGGTGAGGGGGGCACT
>NC_057714.1:98740108-98797170 GCF_004010195.1 Chiloscyllium plagiosum | reverse complement strand
ACAGATTGGGTGGGGGCGGAGAGGTCGGGAAGAAGATTGCAGGTTAGGGAGGCGGTGCTGAATTTGATGGATTTGACTGAGACAGGCTGGGGGGAGTGGAAATGAGGAAACTGGTGAAATCCTCTTCCCGACCTCTCCGCCCCCACCCCAATCTGTCCTATCACCCTCACCTTGACCTTTTTCCACCTATCACATTTCCGACGCCCCTCCCCCAAGTCCCTCCTCCCTATCTTTTATCTTAGCCTGCTGGACAAACTTTCCTCATTCCTGAAGAAGGGCTAATGCCCGAAACATCGATTCTCCTGTTCCCTAGATGCTGCCTGACCTGCTGCGCTTCTCCAGCAACACATTTCCATCATATGCTATTTATCACCAAGTTATTCCAGGCACTTAACAGTACGACAATTCTAGATATATCTAACCCATGTCTCAAGCCTTGAGCTCAGTGTCAGCACATTGACACACTGTAATTGGCCAGGAGGTTTGTTTGCTGTCGAGACTTCCGCTGGGTCCTCAAGTGCAGCAGTGGAGGACGTATTAACCTTCACCACTATTGTCATCAGAGAGTCTATTCCAATTATTTTCCTCTTATGAAGTAGACCAGTAGATAAAGACCAACTTGTCAGTTTTGCCCCACACAGTTAGATGGCAGAGGGTCATATCTAAAGGCTTGGCACCCAATTCCACCCCCCACCCCCCAAACTGCAGTCTGCAGCCATATGATCTGGAGATGTATTTTTAAAAACTATAAAATGTTAACTCAATTGATTTTATCATGTACAATCGAGTATTGAGTGACCTCTATTTACACATTTGAGCATCATACTTAGAGCTCTGCCATCACCAACTTTACAATATACTGCATATGGAAGTGCAGAATGAAAGAAATAACCTTATTTATGCCCCCTTTGTAAAGCTGTTTATGATCTAGACAAACAGAACCTTCCTGGCTTTGATCAAAAACTTCGGAGGCTACAGTAGACGCGCCGATTTGGTTGTGAAGGGATCTAATCATTGGTGTGTGGAGAAACCAACTTCATCTGGGAGGCAGACAAAGGGATGCTTTTATTCTGTTGTCCAGTGAAGAAGTTCCAAAGTAAGTGCTGATGTCAGGGAAACTGCTGAGTGCAGCCAATGTAAAAACTTGCTTGACTTGGATAATGTAGAGGGGGCCAGAATACTTTATATTGGGCCTTCGCTGAAAAGAAAATTTTCATCTTAACCTTTATGCCTATAAATCTGCACTTTAAAAGAAATATCAGGTTAAGAATGGCCACTTACCCCAAAACCATCTGGGCATTCAGCCCAAGATACTGGCTCCTGACATTTGTCTCAAGGATGCTTAATTTCATATGGCAATTAATCTGCAATACTCAACAGCATGACCAAAAGGCATTCATTCCATATTCATTTATAAAGTGTGCCTGAAACAATGAGCCGTTTCAGTCTTGACTTTTTTTCTTGCATGCTTCTTTGTCCGGGCTGTTTAGTAATTGACCTCACAATAAAGACCATATGACTACTTTATTATAACTATCAGAAAATAAAGCAGGAGGTCACTTTATATTCAAGTGGCAGTATAGGCATATCACATTCTTATTTTGTCTTATTCTTTTCAGCCTCATCTCTTCTGCAAGTAACCTTAAAATAAACTCCTGATATCATCATTTGACGACAAGTAACTTAGGCTTGCAGATTGTACATAGATAGTGAAGGAGATAATTATAGACATTGAGATAATGTTAACAGGATGGTGAAATAGACAACATCAATGATGTGGAAATGTGTAAAATGTTGAATTTTGCAAGGATTAACATGGAGATTCAATACATTTCAAATGGCACAATTTTGACAAGTGTAGCTGTGTGGGGAGATCTTAATGTCCCTATACAAAAGTCCTTAAAGCTAGTATGACAAGTTGGTAACATACTATAATACACGTATGATTACAAGACTAATTATAAATGGAGGCATAAAAACAAAGGGATTTTGCTATAACTTGAGACTCTTCTGGATATAAAGAAATTCTGAGAGTCACTTAGTAAGATGCAAAGGTCTGAGAAATAGCATTGAGTAGGTTTACTAGAATGTTACCAAGGAAGAGGAAGTTCAGTTATGAATGTAAGTCGGAAAAGTTAGGTCTGTTGTACTTGCTAAAATGCTAAGAGGTAACCTAACACATGATGATAAAAATCACACAACACCAGGTTATAGTTCAACAGGTTTAATTGGAAGCACACTAGCTTTCGGAGCGACGCTCCTTCATCAGGTAATAGTGGAGAGCTCAATCCTAACAGAATTTATAACAAACATTTACAGTGTGATGTGACTGAAATTATACATTGAAAAATTGATTGTCTGTTAAGCCTTTCATCTGTTAGAATATGGTGATAGTTTCACATCTTTCATGTGTAAATCACAATTTTTTTTAAAAAAAGTTGCATTCTTGGGTTAGCTGTTAACAGTGGTGATAACTAGACAATATGTTGAAGGTGTTGGCCCCCTGTGTTCTCTGTCTATGCCATGATGTTTGATTGATTCAAATCTAAAAAGTGAGATAACAGAGTTTTACATAAATTCATGCAGTTTTTGAGCTCAGAGTTCTACAAGAATGCATGCAGTTTTTGAGCAAAGTACAATGTAACCCTGCAAGTACAAATTCACCCCACAAAATATATGTGTGCATGTGGGTCTTTGTCTGTGTGTGTATCTGTCTGTCTGGGTTGGGGGTTGTGAGTGTGAGAAAGTGTAGGTGTGTATGTTGTGAGTGCAGAGTGTCTTAAGTCTGTGAGGGGTTGCATGTGAGAGTGTGGGTGTGTGTGTCTGTAAGGGTGTGTGTGGGTGTCTGTGTGTGTGTGTATATGTGTGTGTGTAGGAATGTCTGTGTGTGTGAGTGTGTGTGTATAGTGCAATGGTGGTCACCTGTAATGTGACATGAACCCAAGGTCCCGGTTGAGGCCCTCCCTATGGGTATCGAACTTAGCTATCAGCCTCTGCTCGGCCACTTTTTTGAGGGCAATTAAAGATAGGCATAAATTCTGTTCTTGCAAGCAATGCTCATGTCCCATGGATGAATAAAAGAAAACACGTTTGACAGATGTACTTGAACTCTTTGAGAAAATGGAGTCAGAGTTGATGAAGGAAAACTTGCAGATTAGTATATGTAGTGTCTCAATGTATCTGATAAAGTGGCAAACAATGTTGTTGCACAAGGCTAGGACTCTGGATTGGGTGATGTATTAACATTGGTGAGAATTGGTTAAAACAGAGGATAGCAATCAATTTTCTGTTCTCTGGTTGGCATATGGTAATTAATGGACACCACCCAGATCAGTGTTGAGTTTCAGTTATATACAATTAATGACTTAGATAAGACAAATCATTGTAACATTCATGTTTGTTGGCAAAAGAAAGCTAGTGAGAGATGAAGCAAAACATGAAGAGACTGCCAAGAGATATGGGCTGATAAAGCAATTGGGCCAGAAGATATTAGTTAGAGTATCATGCGGGAAAGTACAAAATTATCCACTTTTTAAGGAAGGATAGAAAAGCAGAGAATTGCTTAAAAGGCAAATATTGGTAATCAGAGGGGTTGGTGTTTTTTTTACATAAATCACAAAGTTGCAGAGATTAGAAAAAAGGTAGTTGTATTCCATCCTATCTTACAAAGGATTAGAGTAGAATACTAAAAGAAACATGCTATATAACATAGGGCCTTAGGGGGACTATGCTTAGAGTCCTTTGTAAAAAATCTAAGGAAAAATATGTTAGCATTGTGGATTTATAAAATGGTTTACTAGACTGATTTCTAGAATGAAGTTTATCATGAGAGATTGAGCTTGTACTCTCTGGACTTCAGAATTAGAGATGATCTCAATTAAATGTAAAATTCTAAAATGGCTAGACCATGTACATGTAGAAGTACATGTACATGTTGGAAAAGTTGAGTTAGAGGATGACTATTAAGGAGAAAGGATGAGAAATTTGTTCACTCAATGGGCTGTGAAACTTTGGAGGCATTCCACTACTTTCAGGACTGATGTAATGCATTTTGGGGCACTGGTGAGGTAAGGCACAAAATTGGAGTTAACGTCAAAGTTCAATCGCAATCTTATTGACTTTTGTAACAGGCTTGAGAGCTGTCGAAGGAACTCCCAAATTTAGTGTATTTCACTACATCAACCCTAAGTTGGTTTACAGCCACTAATTTCGCATTCATTCTTACTGAGTGCAGAGGTCAGTCGGTCTGCCTGAAACACTGGCGTCTTGTTAAGTTTCTAATACATGAATTTTTACAACATTACCAATTGTCTCACTTCTCCACTGTCACAGAAGTTCTTATCTACTTTTTTGTCCAATCTGATGACAATCTTTCCATATCTCTCAGATTTCCTTACTTCTGTTGCCAGGGTTGGAGGATTTGAGCTATAGGAAGAGGCTGAACAGGCTAGGGCTGTTTTCCCTGGAGCATTGGATGCTGAGGGGTGACCTTATAGAGGTTTACAAAATTGAGGGGCAAGGATAGGGTAATAGGTTTAGGGTGAGAGGGGAAAGATATAAAAGAGACCTACGGGGCAACTTTTTCACACAGAGGGTGGTACATGTATGGAATGAGCTGCCAGAGGAAGTGATGGAGGCTGGTACAATTGCAACATTTACTCCTTCATGGGTATATGAATAGGAAGGGTTTGGAGGGACATAGGTCGGGTGCTGGCAGGTGGGACTAGATTGGGTTGGGATATCTGGTTGGCATGGACGGTTTGGACCGAAGGGTCTGTTTCCATGCTGTACATCTCTATGACTCTATGATTCTATCCCTGGCAGATTAGATTAGATTACTTATAGTGTGGAAACAGGCCCTTCAGCCCAACATGTCCACACCGACTCGCCGAAGCGCAACCCACCCAGGTACACCCTTTGATCTGTATTGACTCCATGTCAAAACACTCACCTTGTCCCTGCTTCTCCTTTGCAAGCCTGAAGTTATTTCCCACATCCTTATATACTGGGTTCTGGTCTTCTGTATGTCCTCAGTTCCGTGAATGTTGCTGAACATTCAGCAACTTCGTCCTTCTTAATAGCGTTTCTTCCTTAACCACCTCTTCTTGCTTGGTCCTTAAAAGCCACCTGGAAACAGACCTCTTTGACCAGCTGTGCTGTAATCTTGACTGCTCCTCAAAGGATTGAAGTTTTTTTTTCATGTGGAACGTTTGTGATGTCATCTGTGTAGATGCTATGTAAATCCAATTGTTGTAAGGATGAATTGCATGATAAAAACATGTATTGGAAGAACAGAAGAAAGAATTTATGACGATACATGGGCTGAATATTTTTTCAAATCACACTGATATCTTTTTAAAAAAGGGTTGGTGTTTCAGGTCAATGGAAGATTATTGGCCTGAAATGTTAACTCTTGTTTCCCTTCCTGCAGATGGCACCTGACCTACTGAGTATTTCTAGTATTCTGTGTTTTTATTTCAGGTTTGTTGCATCTGCAGCACTTTTTTTGCTATCTAATCTCTTTGTTAAATGAAAACTATGTATTAGATATCTTCGTTGTAATTATGAGTACTGTTTAGGATACTTAGATTAACGAGTCAACATTCCACTTAATCATTTGTAAAGTGGAAACCACCTTGTAATTGGGCATTGCTCAAATGTACCTTCGTGTAAGTCAGTAGAAGAGTGGATTTAATTAATGGGGAGAGACCATTAGGGGATGGTGCGTGGAATTTGGAGGAGGGTATGTACCACTGATAAATCACGAATAAACTTTATAAATTGTGTTTTGGACAGTGATCTTGTATTATTTCAGTAATTAATGGCATCAAGTGTTTCGCATTTCAAAGTTGATCTCATTACTATAATTTGGTTATTCTGTATGCATGGAGTTTTTTTTGATTAATTTTGATGTGCACACAAAAATCTTTGTTTTCATTCTAATTTCTTTCCTTTCTGTATCCCATTTACTTGCCCGCTGCGCATTTTCTTGCTTTCTCAAAGTGTAACAGTGCCGTAAGCACAAAAACTGGCATTGAGAAGTTTGGTTTGTGACCTTTATTTAAACAAAGGGAAATAAGCCGAAAAGGACCTTATCTTAAACTTTTCTTTCTAAAGCTGAATAAATAAGCAAGCAGAGTTTGTGATGGGCATTACATATATTGGTTAACCCTGTTTTCTTTATTCTTCTAATGCAGCTCACAGGCTAGATAAGACCATGGTTCGCCTAACAAAAAGGAGGCTGTCAGACTCCCAAGTGGTCCAGCGACTCTGGAATGCTATTGAAGTCATCCGTAATCAGAAGCAAATTGCAAACTTGGACAGGATAACAAAGTATGTCCTCAGTTTAAAAACTGAAATTTTAAGTAGTGTTGGGCAATTTTAGCTAAGTGGAGCTTTTTCTTGCGAAAAAACTACATTCAACTACATTTATATATAATTTAGCCAGATTATTTTTGAATATTTGCTAGCTTGATGATAAGTGAGAATTAACCCGATAGTTAATATTTCATTTTAGCCTTTGTAAATATGAGGCACTTAGACAAAATCACAGTACAGAGCTTTACAAACCACTGCAATGTCTAAACGAAAATGTACTTGAATAAATATTAGAAGATGGGAAAGCAAATAGATATGGCTGTTTTCAAAAAGTATCCAGGACTTTATACACCAAGACATAACATAAAAACAAGAAAACTATCGTGTACATTTGGCCTTAGTTGATTGTAAAGCATTGTAATTAATTGATTAATAAATTGATTCAACAAGATAGTTTCCCTGCTATTTATAGAAGAGCAAATTTTAAACCAAGTAACTAAAAGAATGTTAATTATCTAAAAGGTTGTAATGTTTCAAAAAGCACATGCATATACTACGTGCTCTACTTTATTTTCATTCTTGTTCCTGTTCATTTTTTAAGTTACTTTTAGAGGATGACCACTTTACGTGCTGTTCTGTGCTGCTGTCAATTGCTTTGGTATTTTGATCATGGTGGAATTTTCCCAATTTTTTTTCTCGTGTGAGGACAGCATGTTGGATAACGGCTAAACCATTGCTGATAAATAAATCGTATTATCAACCAAGCAGCTCATTAAGAGCTGGCCAGTGAGCGCCACTGATTTTATTGGCGAATCATAGGTCTCAATATCTTAGCCAAATCTTAGCCAAAGGCTAGTAGCTTAATGTCCACCATCCCACGCTTCCTATTCACGAGATTCAGCTGCAAGTAATTAGTTCTGCTACTTCTCACAGGTTTGGGTTGTTTAGGTACGAGCGCAGGATGCGTTTAGAGTCAAGGGCAGTCGATGACTTTCAGAGCCCATTGCCATGCTTCGCATCTGTGCTTTTGCCCTCACATTGGAGCAGTACAGGTGTCCAAATCTTGGCACAGCAGGCAGGTTTCTTTGTGCCTTTCTCACCTGCTAAAGAGCAGGTGATTAGGTAGCTGGCAGATTGAGGTCACTAATTGACCTCTTAAGGGATTAGTTGTTGGAAAAGTCCAAGTCACCCATTTAAAATTTGCTCTTCCATAAATGGCAGGGAAATTTATCTTCCAGGATCAATTTATTAATCAATTAATTAAAATGCTTTACAGAAAACTAAGGCCAAATGCTTGGTGTAATTTCCTTCCTTTTATCCTATGTTTTAGTGTATAAAGTCCTTCTTGCCTAGCAGTTAGTGAAGTGTGACAAGGGGCTGAGTTGTTCCACAGGATCAGTTCATCCAATTTATCCTTTTTGCCACACCTTCTTGTCACCTTTAGGGAGCAGAGAATTGTAATGATAGTTATCACTGTTTCACGTAGTAGTATTTATTAAAAACAAAATCCTAGTCAAATCATTTCGTAGTTGCTATATTTTCTCTCCATTCCTGCAACCTTCATATATAATTGTCGTAGATATTTATGGCACAGAAGCCCATTGAATCCATGCTGGCTGTCTGTAGAGCTAACGAATCAGTCTTATTCTCCTGCTTAATCTTCATGGTCCTTCAAGTGGCTATCTGTATTCAGCTTATACTGGAAATATACAGAATAATTCTTTTTCAGATAGATATGAAATAAATGCTATTGGGGCATCGCATGTATAAGCTGGCTCTCTTTTGTCGCTGCTGCCCCAACATACACAACTCAGTGGAACATGTTATACCTCTCCCTCATCATTAGTAATAGACATGCCTTGTCTGTCGTTTGGAATTTCAGTTAATAGGCATAGTACAATTGTGAATGTCATTATCTTCCTTAAGCAGACAAGCAAGTTAAGTTGTTAAAACTGAACTATTGCTAAGCTGCCTCTGTCCCTCAAAGCACAGTGTTGCAATATTTATTTGAGGTTCTTAGTTGGGCTGGAAGGATAAGTTTAATAATTGAAAAACCAGAGGAGGAGGTCAGGCCATAAGTTTGTAACAGCATTTAACAGGTCATCTGCTTCTGAAATTTTCTCAAATGTTATAGAAGTCAATGCTATGTGGTTTGGTGATGTTGACACAAACTTGATGGAATTCATTGTCCCACCGCCTGGTCAAAGTTCAAACTTGCAACTTTTTAGGCAGCAAGTTCAGCAGTCTTTATTTAACTTGATTTGGTCAAAGAACTAAGTATAGAAGTGTGAATGGAACTTAAGAAACTTGAATCATTTTAGAGCAGACCTATAGATTGTCAGTGTGTAACTGAGAACAGGGAGCCTGCCAACTCTTGGTCTGGGTTCGAGGGTACTAATTTGCAAATAGGTATGACTCCTGTTTGCTTGTGACTATTTTTCATCATTCAGAGCACTGCACATTGGTTTGTCATGTGACAATAATTAGAAATGTTTAACTTTGAACGACATTAAAGTCCAGTAGATGCTAATTATTTTTGAATTCTTGTCTGCATGTTCCTTCAGATAATAGAACATTTTTTTTCTGACTTACATAGAACATAGAACATTATAGTACAGTACAGGCCCTTCGGCCCTCGATGTTGCGCCACCCTGTCATACTAATTTGAAGCCCATCCCACCTACACTATTCTATGTACGTCCATTTGCCTGTCCAATGATGACTTAAATGCACTTAAACTTGGCGAATCTACTACCATTGCAGGCAAAGCATTCCATACCCTTACTACTCTCTGAGTAAAGACTTCCTGTTAAATTCAGCTATCCAACCTCAAGCGACAATATGCTGTAGCTCTCGGAATTACATTTTATTGGGAAACTGTAATTGGAGTTGGAGATGTTTTGTTGAGTATGTGGAGCAAAGCTAAATTGTGTTATTAAAAACTATTTACTGAATTGCAACCGGAAATACAATTTGCATTATCTTATGAACATTGACATGGATTTTGCAGTAATAAAGACAACAAAATAGTTCCTCGTCCTCCTTTGAGTCTGACAGCAACTTCAGGAATCTTCACATGCATAATTAGACATAATCATCCAGAAATGTGTGCCACTGATTCTCTAAAGGATGCACTGTTTTGCTCCTCAAGACTGCAATTAATTGGAAATCATTGTAATGATAATTTCCACCTTTGTCTTTTTGTCTGTCAATAAAACCTTTGAAAAGATTCTACCTTGTTGAATTAGGTGTGACTAGGTTCTAATGGTGTGCCAAGTTCCTAATTACTGTAAAGAAGTTATGTTTGCCCTTAAAGGGTAAATTTATAGTTGGGTGGACATCACATTTCTCTATTACAGTAAAATCCACGTTTTTAAAAAGCTTGTATGTGGTATTTTAGCTTCTTCTTTAATCCTGTGTTCCAACTATGTCTTTCACTATTTGTAAAATGTAAAACTAAAAGTGAAAGATTTTTGGCATTTGCTTCCCAGTTTGCTGTCTGAAAATACTTCAGTTTGACTATGTTTACTTGATACTATCACTATTACTGAATGGCTGAAACAAACTGTGTCAGTGAAAGGGGAAGTCCACACCACAGTTATCTGTATGGTTAGCTTTGTTTGAGCTCAGTGACTACTAAATCCAGCCTGTAGTGAAATGTCTTGGACTACTTCATAAAGGGAGGTCATCGTGCAAGTGTTGGGAGTAGACTTAGAGTTACTGATTAACAAAATGGCTAAAAGAATGCGATACTTGAACGTAGAGAGATTTTTAGAGAGCAAGCTTATGAATGGGTGAACTGTGACTGAAAAGGTAATTTGCCTGAGCTGGCTACTGATGCTCTTGCTTTTGAAACTTATAACAAACCTGTGTGAGATTCACAAATATCCGACTGGTTGAACCTGAGTGATCTGCTACTTTGTAATTACCAACAACTGAAGTTTTCTTTGTAAATGACGCACGTTCAAAAAAAATGTTATATAACTATAGTTCAAATGTTTGATTTTAAAGTGAAATTTGATTTGTTATTGAACGTATTTGTACCACAACATGTTGAAGAATAGTGCAGTAACTCTGAACTTTTAATGTTGAGTTTTGCATGTTCTGAGAACGAAAGCATAATTATTTGCTTAATATCCTGTTTAACTTCCTGAATCTGATTTCTCCTACCACCACCTTCCATGTGTTTACAGATAACATTGGATGTTGTGCTCAGATGTCTTGCACATATGTATGCAGAATTGCGAATTTAGTTGATGTGAACAATATTGGTGAATTCAAATCCTTTTTGTCTAATGCAATTTTATATGCTTTATGATGTTCAAACACACTTCAGGAAGTTGGCAAGAAATATAAGAACATTGTAACTGGTCAATTGGTATGAACTAGGCGAATATGGGAGTAAGAAGTGGCTATAATAACTTTACAGTAGATCACAACCCTTGGGTTCTGGGAAAAAAGTTTCTGTAAAGCACGCGTGAGATTTGCCTCAGTTTGTTTCTTTTTGAGAAAGCAACTTCTTTTAGAGGGGCTTATTTACATAAGTCATTTTCAGTGGTGCAACACGTTTACAGCACTCGTTTTTCTCCTATCTAGACTCAGGTGAAATACACCAGTGTTTGGAGAGTTTCCATCATTGTCACAGCACCTATCCACTATGAAATGCTGCTTTATGACCTTATTTTGGAATTTCAGCAGATTCCTTACTTTCCATAAACACCTGCACGAATCCCTTCAGATTGGCAGCTGTTTTATCACTGTTGAAACTGTTCAGCTCAATCTCAGTTTTCTCTTGGCACCTGAAATATGACCAACACCAAAATATACATTTTGCTTAATGTTTTGCAAGTTTGTATTTCCCACTAAATTTTCTTTTCAGCAAAACTTAACTACTTTTGGTGAATCTCAATCTATCGTTTGCCTTGTCCATGTTCCGCCGTCGACATTTATTTTATTCCATAACCAGAAACATGCTCGTCTGTTTCTAAACAGCTCCTCTAGACTAGACAAATTCTTTATCAATGCTGAACTCTGTCTCCCTAGTTTATTAAATGATTTATATTCTCTGGCTTTCACCTGCATTTTCAGCAAACCTGTTTTGTTATGCTTCCCAGTATTTTTTGTCCAATCAACTCTGCCAGGTTACCTTTCCAGTTGAAATCCAGTTTTTAAAGGGCATTTGTCACCTTCCATTTTTCCTATGAAGCTTCTTATCATTATCCAATAAATATAGAAGGTTTGGCAATAGTTAGGAAGAAGCAGACAAACACTGGTCTGATATACTCCATTTATTTTCAAGTATTGTCTTGTGGGGTGTATTTCCCTTTAAGCCACCCCTACTACTACTTTAACAGCAGCTCTCAGAAAGCATTTCTCTTATTCATATTAATAAAGATCGACATGAATTTGCATGGTCCCTAAGATGACTTCAGAATGTCCCAAAGCTCTTTGCAAGCAATAATGTACTTCTGCATTATAATCACTGAAGTAATGTGATAAGCATGAAGCCAGTTTCCAACTGACAGAATTATGATATATAACTTGTGATGTTCGTTGTAAAATCTGTATTGGCTAGAAAATCTAAGAGGAAAAGCTCTTGGATTTGTGTCTCATCAGGCCATGTGCCACTTCAACAATACTCTACTTGTAATAGCCCATATGGTATGCTCAACTCCACAGAGACAGTTGAGACCGTAAACCTTTGATTTGGGCAAACGTCATTGAGTAATACGGCATGGAAATAGGCCCTTTGGCCCAAAATGGTCCATGCTGACTATGGTAAACACTCAGCTAGTCCCAATTGCCCGCATTTGGTCCATATCTCTCTCAACCCTTCCCATCCATGTACCTATCCAAATGTTTTTTAAATGTTGTTATTGTACCTGTCTCAACCATTTTCTCTAGCAGCCCATTCCATATATGCACCACTGTCTGCGTGACAAAGTTGCCCCTCAGGCCCTCCTTAAATCTTTCCCCTCTCACCTTAAACCTATGCCCTCTGGTTTTCAATTCCCCATCCATGGGAAAAAGACTATTTGCATTCATCCCATCAATGCCCCTCATGACTTTATATACCTCAATAAGATCGTCTCTCATTCGCCTATATTCCAATAAGTAAAGTCTAATCCTGGCCAACCTCTCCCTATAACTCAGGCCTAATAGTCCTGGCAGCATCCTTGTAAATCTTTTTTTCCAGTTTAACTATGTCTTATCTATAACAGGGTGACCAAAACTGTACACAATGCTCCAAAGAGTGGCCTCCCCAATGATTTATACAACGGTAACATAACTCCCCAACTCCTATACTCAGTGTCTCGACCGATGAAGGCCAGCATGCTAAATGTCATCTTCACCACCCTGTCTACCTGTGATGCTGCTTTCAAACTATGTACATGTACTCCTAGGTCCCTCTGTTCCACAACACTCCTCAGGATCTTACCAATTAAGTCCTACCTTGGTTTGACTTTCCAAAGTGCAACACTTCTCACCTGTCTGTATTGAATTGCATTTGCCAATCCTCAGCCCACTTCCCTATCTGATCAAGATCCCTTTAATTTTTGATACCTACTAATTTTGTAGCATCTGCAAACTTACTAATCATACCTTGTACATTCACATCAAGATCATTTATGTAAATAACAAAAGTTGCAGCACTGATCCCTGTGGCACACGAATAGTCACAGGCCACCAGTCCGAGAAACAACCTTCAACTATCACACTCTGTTTCTTTCCATTGAGCCATTTTTAAAATCTAATTAGCTGGCTCTCTCTGAATCCCATACGACCTAACTTCATGATTAGCCTGCCTGCGGGACCTTGTCAGAGGTCTTATTAAAGTCCGTATAGGCAACATCCATTTCCCCAACCCTCATCTATCCTCTTGGTACCACTTCGAAAAGCTGTAAAGCTTTGTCTGACATGACTTTCCGTGTGCACGTCCATGCTGACTATCCTAATGAGACCTTGACAATCCAAATGTTGGTTGATCCTTTCCATCAGTGTCCTCTTCAACAATTTGCCTACTATTGATGTCACGCTCACTGGCCTGTAGTTCCCTGGCTTGTCTTTGCCACCTTTCTTGCGGGCGGCACAGTGGTTAGCACTGCTGCCTCACAGCGCCAGAGACCCGGGTTCATTTCCTGCTTCAGGCAACTGACTGTGTGGAACTTGCACGTTCTCCCTGTGTCTGCGGGGTTTCCTCCGGGTGCTCCGGTTTCCTCCCATAGTCCAGAAATGTTCAGGTGAGGTGAATTGGCCATGCTAAATTGCCCGTAGTGTTAGGTGTAGGGGAATGGGTCTGGGTGGGTTGCGCTTTGGTGGGTCGGTGTGGACGTGTTGGGCTGAAGGGCCTGTTTCCACACTGTAAGTAATCTAATCTAATCTAAACATTGGAACAACATTAGCCACTGTCCTGTCTTCCGGAACTTCACCAGTGGCTAAAGGTAAAGCAAAAATCTCTGCAAAGGCCTCTGCAATTTCCTCCCTAGCCTCCCATAATGTCTGAGAATGGACTTGATCAGGTGCAGGGAATTTATCCACCTTAATGCGCTTTAAGGCTGCTAACACCTCTCTGGTAATATGTATGCGGTCCAAAACATTCCCACTTGTTTCTCTTATTTCCTTAGCATCCATGATTCTCTCCTCAGTAAACATTGAGGAGAAATATTCATTACAAATCTCCCCCATCTCCCGTGCCTCCACACATAGACGGCCATGTTGATCTACAAGAGAACGTATTCTCATCCTAGCCACCCTCTTATTTTTAATGTAGCAATAGAACCTCTTGGGATTATTTTTAACCTTATCTGCCAGGTCCTTCTCATCCCCTCTTTTTGCTGTTCTGATTTCCCTCTTAAAGGTGCTCCTACACTTTTTATAGTCATCTAGGGATTCACTTCAATCCGATAGCTTAAACCCAATGTATGCCCTCTTCTTTTGGAACTGATCAAAATCGACTGGAAGCAGAGCCTAGCAGGGAAGACAGTAGAGCAACAATGGCAGAAGTTTCTGGGTGTAATTGAGGACACTGTGTTGAGGTTCATCCCAAAGAAACAAAAGATTATAAACGGTGGGGGGGGGAGGGTGGGTGTGTTTTAGATGGCCATGGCTGAAAAAGGAAGTCAGGAAATGTGTCAAAGAAAAAGAGAACCCATAAAGTGGCCAAGAACACTGGGAAATCAGAAGATTGGGAAGGTTGCAAAAACAAACAGAGGATAACAAAGAGAGAAATAACGAAGGAGAGGATCAAACATGAAGATAGGCTAGCCAGTAATATTAGAAATGAGAGTAAAAGTTTCTTGCAATACATAAGAAACAAATGAGAGGCAAAATAGACATTGGGCTGCTCTAAATTGATGCTGGAAGGCTAATGATGGGAGATAAGGAAATAGTTGAAGAACATAATAAGTACTTTGCATCTGTCTTCACAGTGGAAGACATAAGTAATATTTGAGGAGAAAGTGAGGTCTGCAGATGCTGGAGATCAGAGCTGAAAATGTGTTGCTGGAAAAGCGCAGCAGGTCAGGCAGCATCCAGGGAACAGGAGAATCGACGTTTCGGGCATAAGCCCTTCTTCAGGAATGAGGAAAGTTTGTCCAGCAGGCTAAGATAAAAGGTAGGGAGGAGGGACTTGGGGGAGGGGCGTCGGAAATGTGATAGGTGGAAAGAGGTCAAGGTGAGGGTGATAGGTCAGACTGGGGTGGGGCGGAGAGGTCGGGAAGAAGATTGCAGGTTAGGAAGGCGGTGCTGAATTCGATGGATTTGACTGAGACAAGGTGGGGGGAGGGGAAATGAGGAAACTGGTGAAATCCGAGTTCATCCCTTGTGGTTGGAGGGTTCCTAGGCGGAAGATGAGGCGCTCTTCCTCCAACCGTCGTTTTGTTGTGGTCTGGCGATGGAGGAGTCCAAAGACCTGCATATCCTTGGTGGAGTGGGAGGGGGAATTGAAATGTTGAGCCACAGGGTGGTTGGGTTGGTTGGTCCGGGTGTCCCAGAGGTGTTCTCTGAAACGCTCCACAAGTAGGCATGGACTATTTTCTAAACAGTGAGAAAATTCATAAAGCCGAACTACAAAACGATCTGGGAGTGCTAGTCCAGAATTCTAAAGGTTGACTTGCAGGTTGAGTCCATGATTAAAAAAGCGAATGCAACCTTGTCATTTATCTCGAGGGTTGGAATATTAAAGCAGCGATGTACTTCTGAGACTTTATAAAGTTCTAGTTAGGTCTCATTTAGAATACTGTGTCCAATTTTGGTCCCCACACCTCAGGAGGGACATATTGGCACTGGAGCGTGTCCAGCGGAGATTCACATAGATGATCCCTGAAATGGTAGGCCTAACATACGATGAATGGCTGAGGATCCTGGGATTGTATTCATTAGAGTTTAGAAGGTTGAGGGGAGGTCTAGCAGAAACTTACCAGGTAATGCATGGCTTAGCAAGGATGGATGCTGAGAAGTTGTTTCCATTAAGCAGGGAGACTCGGACCCGTGGGCACAGCATTAGAATTAGAGGGGGTCAATTTAGAATGGAAATGAGGCATTTCTTCAGCCAGAGAGTGGTGGGCCTGTGGAATTCATTGCCACAGAGCGCAGTGGAGGCTGGGATGTTAAGTGTCTTCACGGCAGAGATTGATAAATTCTTGATCTTGCTAGGAATTAAGGGATACGGGGAGAGTACAGTAAGTGAAGTTGAAATGCCCATCAGCCATGATTAAATGGCGGAGTGGACTTGATGGGCCGAATGGCCTTCCTTCCACTCCTATGTCTTATGGTCTTTTTCCTGACCAGAGCCTCAATACCCCTCATCATCCAGGGATCCTAAACCTGTCAGCTTTTCTCTTCACAGTCCTCTGCATTAGATTTAGGAAACTTTCTTGTGCATGGTTGACAAATTCCACCCCTTCCAACCTTTTTACCCTCTGGGTGGCCCAGTCACTATAGGGGAAATTAAAATCTCCAACCAGTTGTCTATTATTTCTACAGGTGTCTGAAATCTCTCTACATATCTGCTCCTCTCATACCAGCTGGCTATTTGGGGGTCTTTAATACAGTTCCACCAAAGTGACCAACCCCTTCTTGTCTCAAAGTTCTAACCATATGGCCTCATTTGATAACCCCTTAAGAAAATCCTGTCTAAGCATCATTATTATGTCCTCCCTTATCAACAGGGCAACTCTCCGTCCCTCCTTATTTGTACTTGTGTAGTGTTGCCTTTAAGTGAAATTTTAGGAAAATGAAGTTTTGTAAAAAAAAATTAGTATTAACTGTTTCTGTTGTGCTTGATGTACCAAGTTAAACCATATTTGCTTTGTATGGAGTCATGGAATAAATATAGCAAATTTGGCCCTTGCATCAATTTTAGCTCTCTGCGAGAGCATCGCACACAGTTCCACTTCCCCCGACATTTTGCTATAGCCCTAGAAGTTATTTTCTCACCCACCAATTGTCCAATTCTCATTTGAAGGACTGATTTGAATTTATCTTCATTGCACTCTCCCATCATCGCACAAACTCCCTTTTGTTTCTGTACCTGTTGAAGAATCATACCCTTAACTTGAGAATGTTGTCCTTGCTCTTTCTACCACAATGGACCACTTCACACTTCTGTGTGCATTGCAAGTGTAGAAGTGTTTTTAAACTAGGTGCTGTAGTCAAATATAGTCTGTGCCTGTTTTCATTAATTACAGTTGGATTATAGTTTCAACTTCTGACCTCAATAGTTACAATTTTAGTGTTAACTGAGAAACCAAATCTAAATATAAGCAGCTAATAATTGCTCTCTAAATAATTCCTGTTTTCACAATGTTTTCAACAAAATTGCTGATTACAGCCATCGTGGGAATCTGCAACTAATTAATTGCATCCTACTTTGTTTTTTTGCTTTGCCATTTGTAAGGCATTTAAGTTACAATTAAAGTTCTGGAAATTAATCAAACTTTGCTCTGTAGTTGGCAATGTATACATTTGGCACATTGCTTTTTACCTTGTTGACTAGACAATGGAACATTTCATCCACAGAATATTGAGAAAGAAATAGATAAATTTGTTTAAATTTATCATCCTCATTTAGTCATTCTTTAATTAGACATTCCTGTTTGATTTAACAGTGATATTTAATTGCAGTAATCTCTGTGGTTTCTCCCGAAGGTTCATGTCTCGCCTTCACAGTATGCATCCAAAGGACACCAATCGGCAACTGGGCCTTGCGGTAAAAGATGGCCTGATTGTTGAAACACTGACTGTGGGCTGCAAAGGTTCAAAGGCAGGCATCGAACAGGAAGGATATTGGCTGCCAGGGGATGAGATTGTAAGCATCGTGATTATTTAGAAATGGCCACATATATTCAATTTAGTGGCTATTAGAACCTTATGCTGCATTATATTACAGTATGACTGTATCTTTAAGAATCCTCTTCTGGAAGGGCATTACTTATACAATTATCTGGTGTAAAATCAGCAAGTATGGTAAGACAGAAATAGTTCTGAATGGTTACTTAGACTGTGCCTACTCTCTTTAGGTCATCTGAAGTGCATCATCCTGTGATGTCGTATGTGATTTTACGATCCAAGTAAGCCTGCAAGAATGGTTAATAGTGCTGTAGGCATATCCATGGAAATTCTGATTTCAGTGTTCAAGACAACTTCTAAAATGCACATCGTGTAATAGTTGAGCGTTTAGAAATATTGACCTAAATTCAACGTTTATTGGTCAACAAAATATGAAGCACTTTATTAAATGTATCCTTGGTTATATATTTAAAACAAAAACATTCTTTTTGCCAAAACTTAAACTTGTAGTATACTACAGCTTTAAATATTGTTTAGCCCCAGTTTTAGCTCCAAGTAAGAAGTTGTTTGACACTGATAGGGTTAGAAATTGCATGACATTTACCACCGCCTTTCCAAGTCCATTTTGTTTGCTTTTTTGCTGATTTATTTTTGTTTCAGCTTCAAAAGAATGCAATATGGAAGAGGACTATAAGAATCTGTGGTATAATGTTTATCTCTGTGGACAGTAGGGTGGAGCTTGACTGCTAGTAGTTAACGTAATTTTTTCTCTAACAAATAATCACTGCTGGGCAATTTGAAAGGCTTCTGTGTTCTGCAAAGCTTTGGAGAAGTAACTTAGCAAATTTGACAGAGTCTGGACTTGATGACCATGTTAATTGTTTAATTGTTGGAGCGCACCTGTAATTTTGATTTTAAATGATTGCTCTTAAAATAGATTTGCTAATTAACATTAACAAATAAACATAAATAGATGATGTAGAACATCAGGATTTTGGCTATAAGGCCCTAAATTTGTAGATATGCATTCCAGATATATTATGTTATTTAACTACTTGCCGCATGGGTAGAATTTCCAGTCATTGCTCCCAGCATTGGCCAGGAAAATGCCTGCTTGGCAAATAGTCAAATAGTTTCATATGTTTCTGGCAGAAAGATAAAAGTTAAATATCTTTAAAAACACATGGGAAAATTGTGTTTCAAAGGCAACAAACAGTAATTGACTCACTTTGGTGCAAGTTGCATTGTGTGATGGTTTGCAAACTGAATAGTATGCATTTTTACTGTTCCTGACTTTATAATGTTTTAAATCTAACAGTAATAAAATTTGCATAAAATATTATTTACTTTTAAGTGAGTCATTTCCTTTTGTTTCTTACTTTACCTTGTTTAAATTTGCAAAAAAAAGCTTTGAAGGATGAATGATTGCAGTTATTCATCTGGCAGCCCAGTGCTTTTGCTTCAATAGAAAGCAATTTCCTGATGCTGACCTGACTTGCAGCATTGAAGAAGCTAGATTTATGAACCAATTTTGTGGATTTTGTTGCGTACTGCTTGGATTTTTCACATTGTGCAGTATAACTACAGCTTGTTACGACCCAAGTTTTAAAAGGACTTTGTTTGCATTTAACCTGTTGGGAACTTTGTAAACTTCCCATTTCAATGAGGGGAGAGCTAATATTCCTGCAGCTGATCGCTAATATAGGTGACATTTGGAGTCCAGTGAACAAAATAATGCACGTGGAAGCAGATAGAGTCAGTGTTTGGTCAACAAGACAAAAAGTGGTGGGTATGCCAGACACATGCACCGTGTTCTTAGATACTGATATAGTTGACCCTTTTGCTTTTCAAACCTTCTAAAACTACATTTTAGAAATCTACTTTCAAAACACTGTTTTAAATGTAGAGTAATCAAGTATGCTGCTTTTAGAGTAATTTTGTCACTGCCTCTTAATGGTGGTAATCAGAACTATTCCTGAATTGTATTTTACTGCCAGATAGTCCAGTAAAAGTTTAGGAAAAATGGAAGTCTGTTTAAAGATGTGATGAACTTCAATTCAAATTCAGGAATCACATCAACCTTTCAATGCTAATATTGATTTTGGTAGAAGATTAGTGTTTCAGCATCTGTATGCTTCCTCAGTGACAATGTAAAATGTTACAGTCAAGTGATGTTTGGTAGCTCACACTTTTACATGCTATTTCAAATGTTGTAATGATTTTTATTTGAAGGCTCCACCTTATCACTGGCTTCCACCCTGTTCCCCAAATGTGCTGCTGTTCATTATTGAAGTACATAATTGTTCTTGGCAATGGGTTAACATTAGCCTGGTGACAGTAAATTGTTTGTTTGTCTTTCTTTTCATTTTAGGATTGGAATGTAGAAAGTCATGATTGGTATTGCATGGAGTGTCACATCGCAGGAGAGATCCTAACTTGTGATTCTTGCTTTCGTGTTTACCACCCGAAATGTCTCCCTGATGAATTCAGGCCGCAAGACAGCAGTTCACATTGGCAGTGCCAAGTGTGTAAGGTATGTGCAATTGTGTTTCTTTAAATTTCAATTATTTAAAGTATAAATGTAAAACATTTATGAATTGCAATTTTAATCCAAAGGACAGGTTTATCATATATCATGTATTCAGAATCAAGTTTATTTTAATGTTTCACTTATGTTTGGTATCACATTGACAATTGTATAGAAATCGATTTGCTTTATCGAGAGCCGAAGGGCCTGTACTGCGCTGTAATGTTCTGTGTTCTATAGCTTTAAATTGAGAACAGTGGTCTGCTGAGGGGGTGAGAATTTGATTGCCGTATCCTCCGTTGATGAAGACTGGTGTGATTGATTGGCAATTTTGAGAATAAATCCTATGTTCCATTGGTGGTGGAAACACTTGAGTGGCATTAATGACATCAGTAGAAATGTTCATTACTTTGCTTCTCTTGTTTGCTGAATAAGACAACTAGAGTGGATAAAATAGCTTCACAAGGGGAGAAAAAAATTAATATACGAATGACTTAATATTGTTTGTATCCTGAATTCAAAACGACAGACTGAATTGATGCAGCTATATTAATTTCTTCGGGTATTATATTTTGGATAAAAAGGTGTGCCAATTGTCTTGACTGGAAATGCTACTATTCATTTCATGTATAGGAAATAATTAGCAATCTGACCTTGTAGTTCCAAAATCAAATAATTAGTTTCATATCTGGATGGATAGTTAAACATCCCTTTCTCACTCATAGGCAGGATGCAATAAAAGCAAATAGTCCATGTAGAAAAACAGGAATCTGCAGAGCCAGTCTCCATCTAGTGATCGTTTATAGTTTGACAGACTGCAGAGGAAAGTACATTTCTTGCTTCAGAGTTGTGCAGTTCCAAGCCATGGATCTATCAAATAGTGAAGAACATGTTTTATGAAAATGGTGTTGACTCATGTCATTTTCAAAGTTTTTGCAATTTCTGTTTATTGCATCTTCATTGAAGAAAACAGTGCAAGTACACTTTGCAAGGATTAAAGAGGATGGGATTGTGAGGAACGGACTCTGAGCCAAAGAAGGACATTAGCAGTGGTGACCAAAATCTTGATTTAAAGTGAGGAATTTCACAGATTCACTGCCCTGAGAGAGAAGAAATTTCTCCCCATCTCTGACTTAAGTGTGTTATTTCATATTTTGAAATGATGCCTTCAGGACCACTACCAAACAGGAAAACAATCTCTCTGCCTATCAAGCCTTATAAGAATCTTGCATGTTTCAAAAAGGTTACTTTTCATTCTTTGAAATTCCAGCGAAAGCAATCCCATCCTACCTGCAGTCTCCCCATAAAACAACCCAACCACACCGAAGATAGATGGTGATGCAGTGATAATTTCCAGAGCACTTTTTCCAGAGTGACAGTTACTGTATTTTTGTATTTATTGTTAGGTTTGTTTTTAAGGAGGATCTTAAAGGAAGTACAGAGTTAAAAGTGTGCTGGTGGAGAAATGTTTGTTTGAGGATTCTGGGTGGTGAAAGCAATGGCAGATGAAGTGTGGGATACAGAAGAGACGAAATTAGAAGAACAGAACATCTGGTTGTACGGATGAGGCAACGGGTCATGAAGAGAATTCAAATATTAGACTGAGGATTTTCATGGTTATCAGTACTGAGACTAACTTTTGGTTTCATATTTATTAATTAATTGAATTTATCAACAAATTCAATTTGAATTCCTTAGCAACTGTTCTGAGGTTTGAATCACATGTCCCCAGACCAATAGTCTCGGCCTGTAAATCAGGCTTCCTGTCCATACTTAAAACTACAAACTGGATACTGTTTAATTTGTAAAGCCCTTAATTTAAAATATATTTTCATGTATTATAGTCCTCTTAAAATATGTAAGAACAGGGATGTACTGACAATCAGACCGCATTTGGAATATTGAGAGCAATTTTGGGCCCCATATCTTGAGGAAGGATACATTGATTGAAAGGGGTCCAGAGGAGGTTCATAAGAACATAAGAACGAGGAGCAGGAGTAGGCCACCTGGCCCTTCAAGCCTGCTCTGCTATTAAATAAGGTCATGGCTCATCTTTTCGTGGACTCGGCTCCACTTACCTGTGCTCTCACCGTGTCCCTTAAATCCTCTATTTCTTTTTTGAAAATCTATCTTAGCTTTAAAAACGTTTACCGAAGTAGCGTCAACTACTTCATTGGCAAGGAATTCCATAGACTTACAACCCTCTGGGTGAAGATGTTCCATCTCAACTCAGTCCTAAATCTGTTCCCCCTAATTTTGAGGCTATGCCGTCTTGTCCGAGTTTCACCTGCCAGTGGAAACATCCTCTCCACTTCTACCTTATCTATTTCCTTCAAATTTTATATATTTCTGTACGATCCCCCCTCATTCTTTTAAATTGCAATGAATATAATCCCAGTCTCTTCTCATAAACCAACCCCCTCAACTCCAGAATCAACCTAGTAAACCACTTCTGCACCCCTCTAGTGCCAGTACATCCTTTCGCAAGTAAGGAGGCCAAAACTGCATGTACTACTCCAGGTGTGGCCTCACTAGCACCCTGTACAGCTGCAAAATAACCTCCCTGCTTTTAAACTCAATCCCTTTAGCAATGAAGAACAAAATTCCAATTGCCTTCTTAATTACTTGTTGTACCTGCAGACCAACCTTCTGTGATTCATGCACAAGGATACCCAGGTCTCTCTGCATAGCAGCATGCTGCAACTTTTTACCATTCAAGTATTAATCCTTTTTTACTGTTACTCCTACCAAAATGGATGACTTCACATTTATTAACATTGTATTCCATCTGCGAGACCTTTGACCACTCACTTAAAATACCTATATTCCTCTGCAAACTTTGAGACCTCTGCAGACTTTCAGTCCTTGGTACACTTTGCTCTGCCATTTAACTTAGCGTCATTTGCAAACTACATGTGGTTCCCAACTCCAAATCCTCTATATAAATTGTGAATAATTGCAGTCGCAACACTAATCCTGAGGCACGCAACTAGTTACTGATTACCAACCAGAATAACATTCTTTGTTTCGTGTTAGTCAACCATTCCTCTGTCCATGCTAATACTTTACCCGTAATGACATGCATCCTTATCTTATGCAGCAGCCTATTGTGTGGCACCTTGTCAAAGGCCTTTTGGAAATCTAGGTGCATCACATCCACTGGGTCCCCATTGTCCATGGTGCTTGTAATGTCTTTATAGAATTCCAAAAGAATTGTTTGGCATGACCTACCTTTCGTGAACCCAATGTCTGCCCAATGGGACAATTTTTATCTAGGTGCCTTGCTCTTTCTTCCTTGATAATAGTCTCCGACATCTTCCCCACTATAGAGGTTAAGCTAACTGGTCTATAATTCCCCATCTTTTGTCGAAGCTCCCTTTTTAACTGCTCACAGAAAATATTTCAGGAATTAAGTACTTGTCGTGTAAGGGGCAGTTGAGCAGTCTGTCTATACTTGATGGAGTTTAGAAAAATGAGGAGGGGGATATCATTGAAACTTACAGAATTCAAGAGGCTGGGAGAGAGTGGATGTGGAGACGATGTTTCCATTAGTGGGAGAAACTAGGACTTGAGCACACAGCCTCAGCGAGAAGGGACGGCTCTTCAGAACTGAGATGAGGAATTTCTTCAACCACAGATGGTGACTGCATGAAACAATTAGCAGAAGGCTGTGCAGGCCAAGTCAGTGAGTGTATTTATGACAGTGTGGTTTTTGATTGTAAGGGGATCAAGGGTTATGGGGAGAAGACAAGAATAGGATTGAGAAACATAGCCATGATTGAATGATAGAGCAGACCCACTGGCCAGATGGTCTAATTTTGCTCCTATATTTCATGGTCCTATATGACAATCTATTCCAGTATGAAAGAATTTGAGAGTTACAAGGGTGTATGATTCTATTTTATTTCTATGCCTCTTGGACAATATTTTTAGAAATATTTCAGGATTTCAGTTGATTAGTGATCCCATTGTATTAATGTACAGTGGCTTAGTTTTTGTAGGCACATCATTTTTTTTGTCCGCATTTTGACAGCAAAATATGTTATTTTAAATCTCTACCATCAACAGTGATCAGTTTTGAGAAGAGAGGACTGGTCTTCAAATTTTCTGAAATTATGGAATGGCTGCAACAGCAGTTTACATTTCTATAGCACATTTCAAGTTCTGAAACCTACCAAAACACTTCATCGGAGCATTGTAATACAAAGTATGACATCAAGCCACGTAAAATGTTGGGTCACATGGCCAAAGGTTTGTAATTCAGGGCGAGTATGGGAATGGTTTTGATGTGGATTGAGATGTATGGTATCAGAATTTTGGATGGCCTTAAGTTTGCACAGAAGAGAATGTGCGAGACCAGTCAGGAATGCATTAAAATAGTTAAGTCTCAAGTTAAAATAGGACTTGGGAGGAGTAAGGTATTTGACTGTTAGTTTCTTTGCTGTAGCAAAGGTGCAAATGAAGGTTTACGCAAGAGATGAGTTGCAACAGAGAAGCATCGGGAACAGTATGGGGCTGGAGATTTGAATGGAATTTTAAAAGGAGTACCTTTATTCTTTTGCCATTTGAGCAGTAGAAAACCTTGAAGTAATTGGGCAGCACAGCGGCTCAGTGGTAAGCACTGCAGCCTCACAGCGCCAGGGACTCAGGCTCGATTCCAGCCTTGGGTGACTGTCTGTGTGGAGTGTGCGCATTGTCCCTGTGTCTGCGTGGGTTTTCTCAGGGTGCTCCGGTTTCCTCCCACAGTCCAAAGGTATGCAAGCCAGGTGAATTGGCCATGCTAAATTACCCATAGTGTCAGGTGCATTAGTCAGAGAGAAATGGGTCTGGGTGGGTTACTCTTCAGAGGGTCGGTGTGAACTTGATGGGCCAAAGGGCCTGTTTCCGTACTGGAGGGAATCTAATCTAATATTGCATAAATACACTCATGTTGCTTTTATAACAGATTGAAGGCTAAGTTGCATAAACCTATGCAGAAAAATTGAGATCTCATTACTGCTGAAAGCTCTCAAGACTTTGTAAATGACATGGAATCTTTGAAATGGTCAAGCAGCTAAGATAACAGTAAAATCTAAGCTTATTGTGAACTCGCATACATTTTATTTCATTTTTGTAAATGGGTACTTAATTTGTTTTATAAGTATGTGAGAAATAAACCACTTTCAGTATCCCCAGAATAACTACGTACCTCGTATTCATGTCACGTTTGATGTATAATTATCATGATTTGTACCGAACATTTCCATTGTTTCAAAATTTACATTTATTATCTTTTTATTTGGTACAATTACATTGTTTGGCATTACTTTACTGTCCAGTAAAGCATCTGCTGAGTCATGATGTGCATTGCAAAGAGAGTTCTATTTTATAAAAGAATGTAATGAGAACTGAAGGTTCGCTATTGTCTACCACAGTCTTGAAAGTGGAACCCTATTCTGAATAATAGTTGATGGCTTTCATGGTGCTTGGCCAATGTTTTCCTATGTTCAATAATTCTAAATTTTTAAAATTATCTTGAATAGACTTTCTGGCACACTTTCTTTCAGATTTAATTATGTTGCGTAATATGCTTTGAAAAATTATCTGTCAGTGTTGTAAATCAAATAGACCTAACATGTGATATCACATGTATCTTTGGAGATGCCAAGTGGCTGAAAATAAGTGTCTGAGTTACTTTGCTAATTGTTACAGTAGGTTGGTCAGTGAGCAATAGTTGACTAATTTAACTGCTATTCCTAACAGAGCATGAAAAAGAAGAACACAACCAAGCAAGCTATGGGCCGATATTTGGGTTACATTGTTTCTCGCATGAAGGAGAGGGTGAGTATCTGTTTTAAGAAAGAAATACAGATCTGTGGTTTGCAAACTGCAGTAAGTTAACCGTGCATTAGTTTATGTGACTGGTATTGTTCCTTTTTGATGTATTATAAATTACATTAAATTATTATAAATTATTATAAATTACATGAAGGAAAAATAGAAACCAAAAGAATACCATTTAACTAAAGAATGTTTGTATATTTCATTTCTGCTCGCTCAACATGGCCTTCAACTGTGTTTCGAATGTCACCAGTGCCCTTAATTATGCTTTTTATTCCTGCGAGATATTTCACAATGGTTATCACACATTGAGTTGTTACAGTTGTTTTAAATTTACTTTATATGAATTCAGATTGCAATACAATAGACAATAATTGTCCTATTAATTATAATTTCCTCAAGTTAGATGTGAATTTTTTTTTGTTTCGATGAAGTATCATTTTACGTCTTTGACACTTTTATTTTGAAAGTTGCAGTCCACTTTTTTTTTAGCCAGGTGCTATAGAATTTATTTTAAATAAAATGAAGGGATTAAACAACAAATGATTTTGCAGTTAATGTTTCTTACAAGTCAGGCATTGTTTCAGCAACAGTATATCTGTAATAAGATAACCACTTTTGGAGATGGAAGTTCCTACGATCGTTTTTGCAAGGTTAGTAGTAAATGCAAATTGGAACTTTATATTCCAAATCATGTTAGCAGAAGATGTCAAGCTATACTATCTGAGGAATTTACTGAAGTCTTTTAAATTTATTCATGAGATGAGGGCATCACTGACCAGGTCAGTATTTAGAGTCCATCCCTAATTGCCCAGAGCACAGTTAAGGATCAGCCTCATTGCGGTGGGTCTGGAGTCACGTGTAGGCCAGACCAGGTTTCATCCCTCACAGGTTTCCTTCCTGACAATCGGCAATGGACTCATGATCATCATTAGACTCTTAATTCTAGATTTTTCACTGCATTAAAATTCCATAATTTGCCTTGGCTGGATTTGAACCTGACTACTCAGAACATTACCTGGGTCTGTGGATTAACAGTCCAGCGATAATACCACTAAACTATCACCTTGAAGTATCATTAGAGGTTGGAATTCCTGCTTTCGTTGTTTTCTAATTTCTTGTAGTTTTACAATTTTTTCTTAATTTTATTTCTTGTTTCAGGAAACTATCACTAGAGAAACTAATGGAAGTAAAAGTAGATAAGTCCTTTGGCTCTGATGACTTGCATCCTGAACGAGATACCTACAGAGATAGTGGATGCATTGTTTGTAATTTCCCCTAAAATCTTTGTTTTCTGGTGGAGTACCAGAGGATTGGAAAACTGCCAATGTGACACCCCTGCTCAAAAAGGGAGGAAGGCAAAAAGTGGGTATTAGGCCAATTAGCCGAGCAAAAGTTGTTGGCAAAGTATTGGAATCAGTTATTAAGGAAGTAAGAGAGAATATTTGGAAAAATCGCAGTCTAATCAAACAAAGTCAACATGGCTTTGTGAAAGGGAAATCATGTCTAGTTTATCAGACTTTTTCGAGGAAGTCTCAACCAGAGCGGCTAGAGGGGAATCGGTGTTATATTTGGACTTCCAGAAGCTGTTTGACAAGGTATCTCACAAAATGTTGTGACATAAGATAGCAACTCACTGTGTTGGAAGTAGTATATTGGCGTAGATAACACATTAGCTTAAGGGCAAGAAACAGCAAATGGGGATAAGGTGTTCTTTTTCAGGTTGGTGACTTGTGACCATTGCAGTTCCAAAGGGATGAGTGCTGGGATGGCTTGGAGGAAAGGAGTGAATGCACTGTGGCCAAATTTAGACAAAACTCAAAAATAGGTGAAAAGACAAGTTTACAAGAGGCATACAAATATTTTGCAGAGAGGTACTGATAAGTTAAGCTTGTGGGCAAAAAAAAGTGGCAAATGGAGTGTAATGTGGGAAAATGTGAAGTTGTTCTTTTGGAAGGGTGAGCAAAAGAACAATGTTATTAAACTGCAGAAGGCTGCAACACAAAGGGACTTGTGGTTACTTATGCGCAAACACAGAAAGCTAGCACACAGCTGAAGCAGGTAATCTGGAAGGCTAATGGAATGTTGGCTATTATTTCAAGGCGATTGGAGTGTAAGAATAGGTAGATCTTACTGAAAATGTGCAAAATGCCGCTGAGACCATGTCTGGAGTACTGTGGGTAATTTTCATAGAATCATAGAACCCACTCCCTACCCTATCCCTGTGACCCTGCATTTTCCATGGCTAATCCACCTAACCTGCACATCGTTGAACTATGGGGGGAAACTGGAACACCTGGAGGAACCTAAGTAGGCATGGGGAGAAGGTGCAAACTCCACACACAGTCGCCCAAGGATAGAATCGAACCCAAGGAAGAATTCGGTAAAGCTATTTATAGGCACTGGTCGGACCACAGATGGAATACTGTGAATAGTTTTTGTACCCTTATGTAAAGAGAGATATACAGGGCAACCTCAAAGAACAAAGAAAATTTACAGCCCAGGAACAGGCCCTTCAGCCCTCCAAGCCTGAGCTGATCCACATCTACTGTCTAAACCTGTCGCTCAATTCCTAAGCAGTCGTATCTCTCTGAACCCCACCTACTAATGCATCTGTCCAGACGCATCTTAAATGAATCTAGTGTGCCTGCCTCTACTACCTCTGCTGGCAATGCGTTCCAGGCACCTACCACCCTCTGTGTAAAGTACTTGCCGCGTGTATCTCCCTTAAACTTTTCACCTCTCATCTTAAAAGCGTGACCTCTCATTATTGAATCCTTCACTCTGGGCGAAAAAGCTTATCTCTATCTACCCTGTCTATATCCTTCATGATTTTGTCGACCTCAATCAGGTACCCCCTCAATCTCCTTTTTTCTAATGGAAACAAACCTAACCTAGTCAACCTCTCTTCATAGCTAGCATCTTCCACACCAGGCAACATCCACGTAAACATTCTCTGCCCCCTCTACAAAGCGTCCACATCCTTTTGGTAATGTGGCGACCAGAACTGAAAGCAGTATTCTAAATGCAGCAGAACCAAAGTCTTGTACAATTTTAACATGACCTACCAGCTATTACACTCAATATCCTGTCCACTGAAGGCAAGCATACCATATGCCTTCTTGAGCACTCTATCCACCTGTGCAGCAACCTCCAGGGTACAATAGACCTTAACTCCTCTGCTCATCAACTTTTCCCAAGACTCTTCTGTTTACTGGAGATTCGCTTGAGAATTAGACTTCCCAAAATGCATCACCATACATTTTCCCGAATTGAACTCCAACCTTCCACTTCTCCGCCCAACTCTCCAGTCTGTCTGTCTCTCCACCAATCTGTGTGCCATCTGCAAACTTGCTGATCGTACCAACAGTGCCCTCTTCCAGATCATTTATGTATATCACAAACAGCAGTGGCCCCAGCACTGATCCCTGTGGAACACCCCTGGTCATCTTTCTCCATTTCGAGAAACTCCCTTCAACTACTACTCTCTGTCTCCTGTTGCTCAACCAGTTCCTTATCAAAGCTAGAACACCCTGCACACCATGTGACTTCACCTTCTCTATTAGTTTACCATGGGGAACCTTATCAAATGTCTTACCAAAGTGCATGTATATGTCATCTATAGCCTTTCCTTCATCTATCAACTTGGTTGCTTCCTCAAAGAACTCTAAGTTGATAAGGCTCGAACTCCCCCACACAGAACCATGTTGCCTATCGCTGATAAGTCCATTCTTTTCTAAATATAAATGGATCCTATCCCTCAGTACCTTCTCCAGCAACTTTCCCACCACTGACATCAGGCTCACTGGTCTGTAGCTACCCGGAATATCCCTACGACTCTTCTTGTACAGAGGGACAACATGAGCAACCCTGCAGTCCTCCGGCACCTGACCTGTGTTTAAGGGTGCTACAAAGATATCTGTCAGGGCCCCAGCTATTTCCTCTCTCACCTCCCTCAGCAACCTGGGATAGATGCCATCCAGTCCTGGGGATTAGTCCACCTTAATATCCTTTAGCCTACCCAACACATCTTCCCTACTTAATGTGATCCAGAGTAATCAAGTCTATTCTAGTCTCACCATTCACCATGTTCTTCTCCTCAGTGAACACTGATGCAAAGTAATCATTCAGAATCTCTCCCATTATCTCAGATTCAACGCACAGTCTCCCTTCCATATCCTTTAATGGACCAATCCTTTCTCTAGTTGCCCACTAGCTACTTATAAAAGAATAAAAGGCTTTGGGATTCTCCTTACTTCTGCTCGCTAAAGCTATTCATGACCCCATTTAGCCCGCTTGATTCCTCGTTTAAGACTGGTCCTACTCTCCTGATATTCCTCCAAGGCCTGTTCTGTTAGCTGCCTTGACCTATCTACGCTTCCCTTTTCCTCTTGGCTAGTCGTACGATTTCTCCTGTCATCCGCTAGTCGTACGATTTCTCCGGTCATCCGCTAGTCGTACGATTTCTCCTGTCATCTGCTAGTCGTACGATTTCTCCGGTCATCCGCTAGTGGTCGGATTTCTCCGGTCATCCGCTAGTCGTACGATTTCTCCGGTCACCCGCTAGTCGTACGATTTCTCCTGTCATCCGCTAGTCGTACGATTTCTCGATTTCTCCTGTCATCCGCTAGTCGTACGATTTCTCATGTCATCCGCTAGTCGTACGATGTCTCCTGTCAACCGCTAGTCGTACGATGTCTCCTATAAACCGCTAGTCGTACAGTTTCTCCTGTCAACCGCTAGTCGTACGATGTCTCCTGTCAACCGCTAGTCGTACGATGTCTCCTATAAACCGCTGGTCGTACAATTTCTCATGTCATCCGCTAGTCGTACGATGTCTCCTGTCAACCGCTAGTCGTACGATGTCTCCTATGAACCGCTAGTCGTACAATTTCTCCTGTCATCAGCTAGTCGTATGATTTCTCCTGTCATCAGCTAGTCGTACGATTTCTCCTGTCATCAGCTAGTCGTACGATTTCTCCTGTCATCAGCTAGTCGTACAATTTCTCCTGTCATCAGCTAGTCGTACGATTTCTCCTGTCATCAGCTAGTCGTACGATTTCTCCTGTCAACCGTTAGTCGTGCGATTTCTCCTGTCAACCGTTAGTCGTACGATATCTCCTGCCATCCGCTAGTCGTACGATTTCTCCTGTCAACCGCTAGTTGTACGATTTCTCCTGTCATCCACAGGACTATCGACTATCGAACGACACAGGTTGGAAGCATTTTGTTCGGATAATTGAATGTTCGGATAACACAGTTTACCCAAGCATCGGGACCTTGAAATTGTTCAGATAATCCAAAACTTGGATAATCAATGTTCGGATAACCGAGGTGGTTCTGTACTGGCATTGAAGGCAGTCCAGAGAAGAGGAATTAAATTGATTCTGGATACGGATTGACTTTCTTAGGAGAAATTGAATAGGTTGAGCTTGATCTCATTGGAGTTCAGGAGAATGAGAGGTAGCCTTTTTGAAACATATGGGATTCTTTAGGGGCTTGACAAGGTAGATGCAGAGAGATTGTTACCCCTTGTGGAAGAGTATAGGACCAGATGGTATAATCTCAGAGCAGGGAATTGCCCATTTGAGACACAGATGAGGAGGATTTTCTCCTGAGGCTGATTAATCTGCTGGATTATTTACTTCGGAGATCTGTACAAGTTGGGTTGCTAAGTATGTTCAAGGTGGAGAAGACTGATATTTAATCAATAAGGGAACCAAGGTTTATGTGCAAAAGGCAGGAAATGGAGTATTATTAGATCAGATATCAAAAGAAACATATTAGAAAATATGGGCCCTTTGCAGACTGAGTGGACAATTTAGAATGGAGAATAAGGAAATGTGAGAGAAACTAAACATTTCGTATGGGCAGAATCTTTATGGGGGTCTGTGCAGGATGGATTATGACGAGATGTGTGGCAGAAAGACCTTGCCACATTTGCTGGCTCAAACTTGATGGCAGGAGAATCTTGCTCCAGCATTGTGCTTTTGACACACGCAGAGGTGAGTTGCCTTTGGGGCCACACAAGAAACTCAGTTAAACGGTACTGCAAGGACTCTGACTCAAGATATAGCTCCCAGCTCATGGACTGAAATAGACTGTATTTTCCAGGCTCTTCACTCATTGTCATAGTGCTTGCACTAGCTTAGTAGATGGTTACAGCATCATTACCTTGCCTTTTTGTACATTGCCCTCTCAGCCACAGCATCCAGGCTCACGTTACTTCTGTCTCAACTTGCCATTTAGTGTAAACTCAAAGGCGTAAAGCTTGTTGTGGTTGTTAGCAAGCCTCAGTATAGTCAAAAGGGGTAGTCTTTTGTCAGAGGGAACAATCAGCATAGAAAGTCAAGAGCAGTCTCCAATAACAGTGCAAGGGCTTAGTCTCTTAGTCAGTCATTTGGGGGTCAGAGTCAGGATTCTCTCATAAGAGGCAAGGAGCTAAAAGTCGAGCAACCCCATCACCCTTCTCCACTTTATGCCTGATTGTGTGTTGTTGTTTCCTTTTGGAATGAGAGATGAAGAAGCATTAATGGAGATGAAAATGGTCGGCATTGCTGTTGTGTTTGGTGCAGCTGGGGAAGCGTCCACAGCGAATGAGTAGGCAGCATTGGGGAATTGGTGGGAAGGTAAGTAGTGAGGATGACACAAGGAGGCTACAGAGGAATATAGACAGGTAGAGCGAGTGGGCAAAATTGGCAGATGGAATATAAGATGGGAAAATATGAGGTTGTGGCATTTTGGCAGGAAGAATAGAAGTGATATATATTATTTAATTGAAGAAAGACTGCAGAAGGCTACCAAATAGTAGGATTTGGGAGTCCTCGCCTATGAATCTCACAAAGCTGGCATTCATGTTCAATGGGTAAAGGGAAGGCAAATGGAATGTTGGTCTTCAATAGGAATCTAGCATGAAAGTAGAGAGGTTTTGCCAAAACTACATAAAGACACTAGTCAAACCATAGCTGTAACACTGTGAACAGTTTGGGCCTCCTTGTCTAAGGAAATAAAACTGGCATTAGAGGCAGTCCACATACATACAGTTCACTGAATTGGTGTGTTTCGAGAGACAGTCTTATATGGAGAGTTTGAGTAGATTGGACTTGCACTCGTTAGAATTTAGAAGAATAAGAGGTGACCTTATTGAAACATCTAAGATTCTTAGGGGACTTGACAGCGTAGATGTGGAGAAGTTGTTTCCGTTGTGGCATAGTCTGAGATTAGATGGCATAACCTCAGATTAAGAACCTATTTAAAACAGATAAGCGTTTTTTTTCTGAACTTGTGGAATTCTTTATGACAAAGGGCTGTCAAGGCTGAGTCAGCTAGGGTTAAGTATGTTCAAAGCTGGGATGAATTCATTTTTAATCAGTTAGGGAAAAGCAGTTTAAAGGGAAAAGACAAAAAAGTGAAGTTAAGGAATGTTAGATCAGCCAAGATCTCATTGAATAAGACCATACGTCATTGGATTAAAAGTAACGCAATCAAAGAGGATTTAAGTACTGGTTTTAAAAAGTCTTGCTTAAATTGTATAGAACCTTGTTGAAACTGCCACTGAGTGTTATGTACAATTCTGGTGGCAGCAGAAATATTTCCCCCTGTTTGCAGGGCCTGGAATAAAGGGACTAAGCCTCAGAATAAGAGGCTGGCCATTTAGAATTGTGGAAGAATATCCTACTTTTCTGAGGAAGGGTCATTGGACCCAAAACGTTAACTCTCATTTCTTTTCACCTGCTGAGCTTTTCCAACAACTTCTGTTTTTGTTTCTAAAATAAAGTTGTATTCAATTTCAAAGCTTCAATATTGCACATGTTTTCTTAGCCAAACAGGTTGCTTTGAACATAATACTGCTATCCAAAATAAAGTCTTTCGTTTGTTTCACCCAAAAACCTGCAATCTGAAGAGTTTGATCTTATTGTAAACTTGCCTTTAACTGATGAAAAAGATTTTGTTTGGCCTGCTCGGTCTTTTAAAAATAATTATCCAGAGTTTCAAAGTCAAATTTTATTGCTTGTAATCTTAAAAATATTTAATGTTTAACAACAGTAAGTAAAATACTTTGGTGTCTGTGTCCAAATTTTTGATTAAGTGGTAATGAAAGTTTGATGGCATATTTATTAGTACTGTTATGATGGTTCTCCACTCCTTTTGTTTTCCCCAACTAAACTTCGTTGCCTCTTGAGATTTAGTGTTTTTAATCTCGCTTGACAAACTTCGGATCTGAATGTTGCAATAGCATCATTAAGTTAGTTGATATAGTCACTGTTTGGCTTTATTTATGCAACATAGTTTTATATCATGTTTCAATCCTAGAAATTGGCCTTTGGGCCTTCTAATTATTTATTTTATTTTGTTTATTATGTACTAAATCTCAAGTCAATCATGGTTGCAAGAACGAAAATGAATTCTAATTTATTTTGAGTCATTCGAGGTGCTTGCCCATAGATCATTTTTATGTGACTGATCTACACACTGGTGCATATTGAACTCAGATGTTGCAATAAAACTTTAGGGGAAGGCGATAAAAGTAAGATTTATTCTTCAAAGTAATAAAGGTTTATTTAAAAAGGGACTTCAGAATTAGGTAAGAAAAGGGAGCACTCTTTCTCTACCCCAGTACCCTCCAAAACATTGTGCAAATAGTCCTTAATATTTAGATAAACCTGAACCGATTTAAGAATGCTATGCAATCAGTTATCCCAGGAATCATAAAACTTGCATTTGTCGGAAGTTGCCATTTTGAACATGGTTTCTGTGAATAACAAATATTTGTGAATTCCAAATTAGGTATAATGTTTGGCAGAAATGTGTTTGCTTTCCAAACACATTTAGCAAGTGCAAAACCTCAAGCTGTATAAAGAAGTTTCTAAACATGGATCGCAACTTGGTGAATCACTAATTTTTTTAATTAAAGGGTACAGTGATGGCAACATGAAATGTCTTGCTTTTGAAATTGAGAAATGATGAGACCTTCATTTTAAAAAATCTGTACCTTTTTTAAGGTTATTCTGCTGGTTCAAATCTGAACACCTTTGCCTTTGGCTGGTGAGCTACTCTAGGTCATTGACTTGTGCATCAAATTAGATTCCCAAAAAAAAGCTTGTGGGTTATGTTTTAATTTTCAACATTTTTTTTTCAAAACCATGCAGTCAATCTTGTAATGGAAGACAAAAGTGAAATTTATAACAGGATCAGGCTTTGGTGATACTGAGGGAATTGAGAGTTTGAAAATATAGCCATCAGAGCAGAGAAAGATGAAAGATTTAATTTTAAAAGAAAACTCTGATGAAGGTGAATAGGGAAAGATTACTCCTGAGGAGTTGGTGATAAGATGCAATCAATTTAAAATTGTCACTTCTGGAGCCAGAAGTACAATTAAAAGAGAGAGCTTGATAACCAGCAGTTAGCATGGAATTTAATTTGCAAATAATAATTAAGGCAGAAATTGTTGACTTTTAGTTTGAAAGGAGAAAGTAAAAGCACAAATGAAATTGAGGAATATTGGAAGAGAGTAGTTGGATTAGTTTTAAGTTGTTTGTTAAAAACTTAGATCACCTTTTAACTTATGTAAAATCTAAAAAGCATTGTAGTCTTAGTTTTGCAGTGCCTTAATATATCTTCAATTAGATGTCAGAAATTCAATATTGAATGAATGTTTGCACCAGAAATTTGTGTTCAATTAAGTTCAAGATTACTTTTCTTTCAGATGTTATTGAGATTGAGATGGGATTTTATACCACTTGAAAATATGTGCTTCAACGTACAAGGATATTGCATGTTTTCTGAGTAACCATTTACCAAAAACCTTTTTGATCTTTTCATTACTTCATGTCAAATTAATTTTTTTAAAGTGAAAAGTCAATTTATAGCTTTTTGGACAAAATGTATTTGAATCTAGTCAAATAGAGATATGCATAGGAAACTGGATAAAAACAATGACTGCAGATGCTGGAAACCAGATTCTGGATTAGTGGGGCTGGAAGAGCACAGCAATTCAGGCAGCATCCGAGGACAGGCAAAATCGACGTTTCGGGCAAAAGCCCTTCATCAGGAATAAAAAGGGGCTTTTGCCCGAAACGTCGATTTTGCCTGTCCTCGGATGCTGCCTGAATTGCTGTGCTCTTCCAGCCCCACTAATCCAGAAATAGGAAACTGGATGCCAAGTTATGTAGAATTACATAGAAAATGCAGCTGGGAAACAGAATGATTAGCCTAATTAGTGCATTTTAGTGTTTATCCTCCAGCCAGAGTCTTGATCACATGCCTGCCCTGCTCTCTTTATTGTTTGATTGCTGATCTAACCTATTCTTAAATGTTGACATTGTCTCTGCTTCAATCAAAACGCCCCTGGTGCATAGCCTCGCAAATCCGATGTGAAGAAAATTCTCTTTCTCTCCTCTCTCTCCTAACCCAAGAAGGTTGACTAAGGCAGGGCAGTGGATGTAGTCTATATGGACTTGAGTAAGGCCTTTGATAACATTCCACATGGGGTAGGCTGTTCTGGAAGGTTAGATTGCATGGAATCCAGGGGGAGCTGACAAGTTGGATACACAATTGGCTTGATGGTAGGAAGCATAGAGTAATAGTGGAAGGATGCTTGTTGAACTGGAGGCCTGTGACTATTCAAGTGCCTCAGGACTCGGTACTGGGCCCATTGCTGTTTGTTATCTATATCACTGGTTTGAAGAGAATGTACAAGGCATGATTAGTAAATTTGCGGATGACACTAAAATAGGAGGTAATGTGGACAGTGAGGAACGTTGTCAGAAATTGCAGCAGGACCTTGATCACCCGGAGGAGTGGAATGAGAAATGGCAAATGGAGTTTTATATAGATATGTGTGAGGTCTTGCATTTTGGAAAGTCAAATTGAGGTAGGAGTTTTGTGGTGAATGGTAGGGCCTTAAGGAGTGTAATGGAACAAAAGGACCTTAGAGTTCAAGTGCACAGTTCTCTGAAAGTGGAGTCACTGGTAGACAGGGCAGTAATGAAGGCTTTTGGCACACTGGCCTTCATCAGTTAGGGCATTGAGTATAGAAGTTGGCAAGTTATGTTGTAGTTGTACAGGATATTGGTGAGGCCGGACTTGGAGTTTTGGTCACCTTGCTATAGGAAGAATGTTATTAAACTGGAAAGAGTTCAGAAGAAATTTGCAAGGGTGTTGCCAGGACTTAATGGTCTGAGCCAAAGAGAGAGGTTGGACCAGCTAGGACTTTTTTCTTTAGAGCACAGGCAACTAAAGGGGGACCTGAGAGAACTGTATAAGATTGTGAGAGGCATGGATAGGGTGAATGCACTCCGCCTTTTTCCCAGGGTTGGAGAATTGAGGGCTATAAGACATCAGTTTAAGATTAGAAGGAAAAGAATAAAAAGGAACCTGAGGGGCAACTTTTTTTACGCAGAGAGCGTGGTATGCATATGGAATGAACTGCCAGTGGAAGTGGTTGGCTGGGGTGGGGGCGGGGTGGGGGGGTGTTGGGGGTGGGGGGGGGATATGGGCCAAGTGCAGGAAAATGGGGTTAGCGTGGGTGGATATTTTGGTTGGCATGGACCAGTATGTGCCAAAGGACTTGTCTCTGTGCTGTTGAACTCTGAGTCTCTCTCTGACTCTAAGTCGCTTGCAGTTAATCTCCCATATTAGTGAGCTGTTTGTGAGCCCTTTATACGAGCTCAATATCTTTCCTGTAGTGTGGATTATAAAGCTAGCTGTGTTTATACAAAGATTTTATGTTGATTCACTATTGCATCTCAACTTCTATATTCTACGTCTCCTGCAGTAAAAATTGGTACTGCATTAGCAAGTATGTGTCTCAGGCAAACGACTGACTTGAAGTTTTTAATTTCGGTTTTACATGTGTACAAAATATTTTTGCAGGCCTCAGAACTCGGTAAAAAAGGAAAGGAGAGCAAGCATCCAATGTACAGGAGATTGGTGCACACGCCTATAGACGTTGCCAGCATACAAGAGGTAAGTAAAGAACCGGCATAGTTAAACCTTTTGCAATTGGGCATTTATTATATTAAGTCCATATCTATTGGAAATTTAATGTACCTAGGATGGAAGATTCCAGATGGGTAGAAAAACAAAAGAAACTGTTGTCATTTTCCTTCAAGTAGAGAAGATTAAGGGAAAATTTGAAAATACCTTTTTCAGTAACAGAAGTGTTGGTAAACGGTGGGTGCAAATTTAAGCTAATTGACAAAAGAGGCAGTGACAGCAACATCACTTTCTGCAAATGTACTGCTCTTAAGGTAATGCAAGCTGGCTCAGTTTTCAAAAGGCAATTAAATAAATACCTGACGAAGTCAAAAATGTGGTGCTGTGTGTAAAGTGCAAAGGAAATGGAATTAATTGGATATCTCCAAAGAATCATCAAGGCATGAAGAACCAACTGGCCACCTTCTGTGCCATATCATTTTATGATGAATGCAAACAGTTGTCATTAGTGTTCTGACTTTGGTGTCACTGAGTTATGAGGCCTCCCAATATAAAGTAAATTTTAAAACTTCTAAAATTGTATAAACAATGAAGTTAAATGCTCAATTCTACATTTTTGGAATGTATTTTCTCAAAATGGTAATAAAAATCGCATTCAATCAAATCCTTCAAAATAAAACAGATATTGAGTAATTAGTTCTATTAAACTAATGATCTTGCAGTGAGATTTAGTGCTCAAAGAATTTGTAACATTGTTCCAATTTCCTTCTCAGAAACTGAATGAAAACAAATACAGAAGTTTTGATGAGTTTAAATCTGATGCCCAGTTGCTTCTTCACAACACTATACTATTCTATGGAGGTAAGATTGTTATTATTACTTAATCTGGTTTTTATTTATTTGAGCAAAGGCATGCTATTAGACTGGCAATTCAGGCACTTGCCATGCTAATGTGCTATGCCATTGGATAATTATTTCATATCTAAATCTGTGCTAATGTCTTGGACAAAGAGACAGTAATTGTATAAGTTTGCTGATGGCACAAAGCCAGGTGAAAATATAAGGTCTGAAGAGAACAGGCTGCAAACAGACATTGTTTAAGTGAGTGAGCAAGGAGTTGGCAGACAGAATATAACATTATGAATGTAAAATTACTCACTTTGGTGGTAGAAACAAAGCGCAGAATATTTGTTATAAGGTATGATATTGTAAATGTTGATGTTCAGAGGAACTTGAAAATCGTCAAAAAAGGAACTCAGATTGGTAACAGGCAAGTACAGCAAGCAATCAAGAATACATTAATATCTGGAAAGAGCAGATTTGCCTTATGAGGAAAGTTAGGCAGGCTAGGTCTGTATCCTCTGGAATTTAGAAGAGTCAGAAGTGACTTTATTGAAACGTAAAATCCTGAGGGAGCTTCACTGGGTGGATGTTGAAAGGATGTTTCCTCTGGTGGGTGAATCTAGAGGTAGGGGGTTAACATTTAAAAAGGGGGAGCTGCCTATTTAAAACACCTGAGGAAACATTTTTTTTCTGAGGGTTGAGTCTTTGGAATTCACTTCCTCAGAAAGCAATGGATACAGAATCTTTAAATGTTTTGAAGGAAGAGAGAACTTCTTGATTGTAAAGGAGATGAAAGGTAGTTAGGGATGTACATTAATGTAGCATTGAGAATAAAATCAGATCAACAATGATCTTCTTGAATGGTAGAACAGACTTGAAGTGCTGATTGACCTACTGTTGTTCCTACTCGTGTATAAGGCTAATGGCATATTGACCTTTTTGCAAGAGGATTGGTGTGCAGGAATAAAGACATTTTACTACAGTTGTACAGGGCTTTAGGAATAGCACATTTGGAATACTGTGTGAAATACCGTCTCTATATTTAAGGACACTGAAGATATTTTAGATTTGTCCCTAGAATGTTAAGGTTTTCCTATGATGAAAGGTTGAGTAAGTTGAGTCTATATTCTCTAAAGTTTGGGAGATGAGAGGCATGTAACTGAAACAAACAAGGTTCTGAAGGGGCTTAACAAGGTAGCCGCTGAGAGGTTGTTTCTGTTGGCTGAGGAGCATTCAAGACCAAATTCAATGGATTCCTAAGGAATTGGGAATATAAGGACAATGTGGGACTGTGGAATGTACTCAACTGAACATTCGTAGATTTCTGAGATAGATAATTCCCAAGATTCATAACCCATTGTGTGACTTTTATTTTTCCTCATCACAGACCAAAGAGATCAACCTCTTATTCTAAAATTGACCCTGTGTTCTATGTTCTCCAACTAGGGAAAACATTTTTGTGATATCTTCTGTGTTGAACCCTTTCAGAATTGTATACATTTCAGTGAAATTACCTTTCATTCTTTAAACTTCAGGGGGAGCACTCGGTTCTCATTATCCATAAGGGACAGGGATTCAGACTTCCCACAGATAACAAAAAATGTGGATGCCACTAAGGCCCTCTCCTATTTAATCAATACACACTCCTCCAAATAAACATATGCTTTCTAATGTTCGAAAAGCATCAACACATTAAAATGTGGCAATACCTAAAAGAAAATGATGTAATTAATAAAATAGTATAAAATAAATATTATTATACTGTGCATGTCATTCTTAGAGTAATTTTTAGGAAGGCAAGATGAGAAGCAATTATGTAGCACAATATTATGATTATGAGGTTGTTGTGTGGATGTCAGAGAGACGGGTGAAGTTAAAGATACTAAACAGCCAAACACTGTTGACCCAGGAGTTGGAAGCTGGAGGCACGGGGTTTGTGATTCTTCTCCTGGCTTTTGTAAAGAGAATCATTATGGGGAGCTGTGATGTCTTTTTCTTTCTTTATCATGAGCAAGCATTTACCAGAGCAATTGTCAATTCATCCTGAGAAATCTTTTAATTTGGTTATGCAGTTGACAATATTGTAATCTTTTCAACATTTTTGTATATCCTTGGTCTGACGAACGTGTACAAAAGTATGCTTTAACTGTCATCTTGTGCTATTTTTGCACAGTTTGGATCATTAAAGGCTACATTTACACAATTTTCTTTGATAGAAACAAAGAAGATACGAACAGAAAGTAGGCCATTCAACCCCTCAAGCCTGTTATGCCATTTATTATGATCATGGCTGACCATTGCGCTCAATAACCTAATCATCCTCCCTCAAAATACATTAATGCCTTTGGCCACAAGAGCTATATCTATCTCCTTCGTGAAAACGCACCATGTTTCAGCCTCAACCATTTTCTATGGTGGTTAATGTCACAGTCTGGGGGAGGCAATGGCCTAGTAGTATTATCACTGGATTATTATTCCAGAAATTCAGCTAATATTCTGGGGGCTCAGGTTCAAATTCACCATGGCAGATGGTCGAATTTGAATTCAGTAAAGAATCTGGAAGTAAGGGTCTAATATGACCATGAATCCATTGTCGATTGTCAGAAAGACCCATTTGGTTCATGAATGTCCTTTGGAAATCTGCACTCTGCACTCCCTATGCGCGCGCACGCGCACACACACACACACACACACACACACACATTCTCACACTCACAACCCCCACCCCAGACAGACATACACAGACAAAGACCCACATGCACACACACATTTGTGGGGTGAATTTGTCCTTGCAGAATTGCATTGCACTTTGTTCAAAAACTGCATACATTCATGTAGAACTCTGAGCTCAAAAACTGCATGAATTTATGTAAAACTCTTATCTCACTTTTTAGATTAGAATCAATCTAAACATCAGGTCATAGACAGAGAACACAGGGGGGCTAACACCTTCAACATATTGTCTCGCTATCACCATTGTTAACAGCTAACCCGAGAATGCAACTTTTATATAAAAAAAGGTTTTGAGATTTACACATGAAAGAAGTGAAACTATCACTGTATTCTAACAGATGAAAGGCTTAACAGACAATCAATTTTTCAATGTATAATTTCAGTTATATCACACTGCAAATTTTTGCTATAAATTCTGTGTTACGATCAAACCCTCCACTATCACCTGATGAAGGAGCGTCGCTCCAAAAGTTAGTGTGCTTCCAATTAAACCTGTTGGACTATAACCTGGTGTTGTGTGATTTTTAACTTTGTACACCCCAGTCCAACACCAGCATCTCCAAATCTTTGGAAATCTGTCATTGTCATTGTTACCTAGCCAAGCCTACATGTGACTCCAGACCCACAACAATGTGGTTGATTCTAAACTGCCAACTGGGCAATTAGGGATGGACAAAAAATGTTGGCCTAGCCAGCATTTTTGCATGAATGAGTTTTTTTTTTAAAATGGCTCACCATTGTTTGGGTGAAGAAATTTCTCCTTGTCTCCAGTCCTAAAAGATTTACCCCTTATCCTTAAACTATAACCCCTGGTTCTGGACTCCCCCACCACTGGGAACATCCTTCTTCCATCTAACCTGTCTAGTCTTGTGAGAATTTAATAGGATTTTATAAGATTCCCCCTCATTCTTCTAAACACAGTGGATACAATCCTAATCAACCCAATCTCTCTTCGTGCATTAGTTCTGCCATCCCAGGAGTCAATTTGGTAAACCTATGCTGCACTCTCTAAAGACCAAGAAATTCTTCCTCAGATAAGGAGACTAAAACTGCACCCAGTATTTCAGGAATGGCCTCACCAATGCCCTGTATAATTGCAGCAAAACATAAAATCCTCTTGTAATGAAGGCCAACATACAACTTGCCTTCTTTACTGCTTACTGCACTTATGAATGCTTACTTTGTGACTAGGTTGCACAGGAGCATCCAGGTCATGCTGAACTTTCTCCACTGTCAGTTTGCACCTATTCAGAAATGTACTGCTGAGGCTATATAAAGATCTGGTCAGACCACATTTGGAACATTGTGAGCAGTTTTGGGCCCGGTATCTGAGGAAAGATGTGGTGGGGTTGGAGGGAACCCAGAGGAGTTTTACAAGAATGATCCTGGGTATTTTGGGCTTGTCATAAGAGGAATGGTTGAGGACTTTAGGCTTGTACTTGATAGAGGGGGATTTGATTGAAACTTGCAGGATACTGATAGCCCTGGATAGTGTGGACCTGGTGACGTTTCCACTAATGGGAGAGACTGGGATCCAAGGATGCACAGCCTCAGGGTGAAGGGGAAACCCTTCAGAATTGAGATGAGGAGTTTCTTCAGCCAGAGAGTCGTGACTCTGGAACTCATTGCCTCAGAGGGCTGGGGAGGTCAAGTAATTTAGTGTCTTTTAGGCGGATGGATAGGTTTTTGATTGGTATGGGGATTGAGGGTTATGGGGAAAAAAACAGGAGAACAGGGTTGAGAAACATATCAGTCATGATTCAATGGGCTGAATGGCTTAATTCTGCTCATGTATCTATTTTATTTTCTGGATGCTGCCTCTTGTTTGCCAGGGTGTATCTGTTAAGCAGAGCTTGAGTGTGTTTTCATTATAGTCAAAGGGAGCGCTGCAAAGCAAACTTTGAAGGCTTCACTTAGGAGCTTTGATTTTGTGCCTGACACAACCAATCCAAAAATGGTGTGATCTTCTTCAAAAGCAAGGCCATGTTTGAGGTAGAGTGAAAATGCAGAGAAATCATGAACCAGCAGCTCATTTCAAAATTCAGTCTTGTCTTGAGGGTTCTTTCCTATTTGTAGTAGAACCATTCAGGTGGAGAGTGATAGCAGTCACCTATGTACTTCCACAACCATGCCAAACACCCCAGAATTGTGTTTTAAATGCTTTTGTGCAATTTATTTATCACCTTTAATTTCCTTAGAACTGAATGACTTGTTAAGAGGTGGTTCAGAATCAGCCACACTGCTGAGAGTCTGGAGTTGAATATAGATCAGACCAGGCAGGGGAAGCAGATTTCCTTCCTTAAAGGACATTAGTGAATCAGATGGGCTATTACAGCAATCAATTATCATTCCATGGTCGTCATTACTGAAACTAGCTTTCATATTCTGGATTTATTGATTGAGTTTTAATTCCATCAGCTGTCAGAATGGGATTTGAACCTGCGCCTCCTTACTCCCATTTTTCCTTCCTGTTTCTTTTTACCTAAAATGCTGAGCTTTGGAGTATTGATGTTTTACTTACTATGGTTAAATTTATCCCTCAAGAATGTTCCCACCTGTCCCTTTATTAAAGCCCTATTTACTGTGTGATTTATTCAATTCATCAGGATATTTGTTCCAACCAGTTTACCCACCCCAGTTATAATTTCTTTCAACCTCTTCCACTGGGCAGAAAATACAAAAGCTTAAACCTGTGTACCAACAGATTCAAGAACAGCTTCTTCCCTGCTTTTATTAGACTTCTGAATTGACCCCTCAAATTATAAAGTTAATGTTGATCCTGCTGTTTGTGCATCTTCTCTGCAGCTATAACGTATTTTTCGCTCTGTACATTTTTATGGTATGAACTGCCTGTACTGCACACCAAACAAAACTTCTCACTGTATCTAGGTACATGTGACAATAATATTCAAATCAAATCAGAACCATGGATTCTACTAATGGAACTGCACTTTGTGTGCTCTGCAAGAAACTAGTGAAGCAAAGGAAAATTGACCAGTTTTGCCAGCAGCTGTCTGTTCGTGAAACCAGTGTTTAGAGCATCTTGACTGATATTTTTGTTAATTCCTTGGAGCTAAAACAAACTCACAGTCATGGATTCATAAGCTTCACCCCATCAAATGTCCTGAGCAGGTACCCTTAAGGGTACTCTGCAGAAAACAGTTTCTTTCTACTTTGAATCAGATCATCTAATCCTTTTGAAAAGCTCTCAGCAGCAATGAGGATTGAGCTACAAGTAGTTTCATCATCCTGAGTCTTTTCAATTTTAAATCCATAATCAATCTGCACTTGCACCTTCATTTTACAATACAGAGCATTGCAAATAGATCATTGGGACAGAAGTGTGTCAGGGAAAACATTATGTAGATGTTTATTATGAGAAGAATAGCAGCATGTATGATCTTCATTAGCAGATTTGAAAATAAATATTTGCATTATACCTAAGTAGACTTGGCTGTACACACAATAATTATGGTGGAACGTCATCCAGTTATAATGCATCAACATCATCCAATTGTAGTATCCACTTGTTTCTTGAATTATTTCAAGATTTCAGCATTCATTACTGTATCTTTACATTAATCCCACCAGTTAATCTTGCTTCATGTTAACAAGAATTTCCCAATTTTGATCTAAATATTATATCTTTTCAGTTTGAATTTTGTTCCTCCCTGTAATTTTTAAAATTAATTTTCTGGATTAGCACTAACACTGTTATGCTTTCATAAATTCATCTCTCAGATTCCGATTCCTGGCAGTGGTGCACAATCTTTTCAATTTTCTCCACATGACTTTTAAATTGTGGACTTTTCTCTCATTTTTGGCGGTTTTCTGTTGTATTCAATTGGTTAGAAATACTTATTGAGTCTGCTAAGATACTTAAGTACCTTTTCAGTTTTAATTATAACTGTTCGCACCTCTAAATCTAGAAATTTAATTTCCATATCCTTTCTTTTGTTAGATGGCTTTTATAATTTCACTGTGACTGATCACCGATCTCTGCACTCAATCCATAATAAATCAGTTTGGTTCCTAACTTATTCTGCAGCAGGCTATAAGCCTCTGACTCTTCTCTCTTTTCCTTCACACTTTCCCAAACATGTTGAAAGTTTAGTACCTGTCATTTAGTTGCTTATTACATTTGCTGTGCCATATGCTGCTACGTTTGTTACTGCAATCATATTTTGATTTCCCATTTTAGTAAGAATTCCTGGCTTTTTTCTGTGCATTAATGCATTTGCATCAAGTTTGTATCGTCATTTCAAAATCTGACTACTTTTTTAAAAAGAGGAGACAGCTTTGGGATGTTCCAATGCACTTTAAGACAATTAATTACATTTAAAATGTACGGGACGACTACAACCAATTTGCACATGAGTTATCTGCTTTCGGTGTTGTTACTGAAGGAGAAATATTAGCCAGTGCACTAGGATAGTTCTTTTAATTCTGACCAAAGGGTCTGATTTCATGCTATATGACTGTTTAAATTCAGTTTTCCACTGAAATATCTGCTTGAGAGCTCAAGTGAGGCTTGAACCCGAGATTTTTCTGATTCTGAGATAGGCATGCTACCATTGAGATATGGCTGTTTCATCCTGATTAACATTTTGCAACCACGTTCCCTCCTATCACTTGTACGTTATAGTAAATAATGTCTCGCTTCTATCTTTCAATAGTTGATGGTGTAATTATTTTTTAGTTACATCATTCTTTTTTTTTGGCAGCTGATAGTGACCAGGCAGAAGTAGCCAGGGCTCTTTTTAAAGACACTTGCCATGAGGTAAGCTATGAAATCTAAAGTCAATTACCAATGCTACAACTTATTAGTCAAACTCAATAGCTACAGTTAGAGCCACCTCTATCAGAAGTGGTTATACAATGCAGCCACCTAAACCTTAGGAGCCAGTATTGGTGCTTGCTATAGTAATGTAAAAAATATAGTTTTAGATTGACTCTGGAATCTTTTAACTAGAATGGTTCTCATCGTGCCTCATCTATTCCCAGTGCAGCCACAGCATTGTTTTTATTAGAGCCATTTTAAATTATATGCATTCCACACTAAGTACAGATAGATTTAGATGAGTACCTATTGGCATCTGCTCCAACACAACTTAATCTCCAGAATATGCCAACTTGACTTACTTTAAAATCATCGAAGAATCTGCGGGTTCTACACCCAGTAAAACCTAGTAACTGCAGAGTACAGACTGTACTCCACCAGCTTGCACATGCAAAATCTGAAAGAAACCATCTCCTGTTAGATGCAATTCTGTGGGCAACACTTGTTGAACAATTACAAGTGTGCTACCAGCTAAACTAACCATGAGTTTAAGGTATTCAGTCTCCTTTACGCTGACTAGAAATTGCATCATTTCAGGCATAGGGTCCTGTTTTCTGCAAACAGGAGGAATATATTTGAGTCTTGTGCTTTTATTTTGTATTAGCTGGGAGTTTGGGGAACCTATTAATTCCCATTACTTTTTCCATGGCAACGTCTCAGCCAAAAACCAACTTGCCAACAAATGACATCTATTCTTCCTGTAGTGTGGATCATTTGGAAGTTGCCACTTTTACATTTCTCCCGATGAGTGCTCTACATTTTGGCAAAAGATTTCTTTTTAGCAATATAAGAAGGTTTTTATTTTCTTGTAAACTTTTTAAATTTGTGATCTGATACAAAAAATACTGCAAAATCATTTTCGATGCTGTTTGGAAGATGGAGAGTGTTTGTAAGGAGCAATTAATTTATTAATAATTAAGTATGACAAGGAAATGTAACATTTCAGTAGCTCTAAATGCAAATTGATTGTGTTTCAAATTTAAATCAACTTCATTTCACCTGCTGCTAGCACTTCATTTTGTTTTCTAGTTGGCAGAACTTCAGCTGTGCAAGAACTGTTTCTACTTGTCCAATTCACGACCTGAGAACTGGTTCTGCTATCCTTGTGTAAGTGTGTAAATAAATTCCTATTTTTGAAATTTATGTTCTCATTGTGACATATCAGTGTTGGAGAATGGACCATACTCCTACTTTTGTCATTACTGAATAATTTAAACAAATTGTGGTTCTGGTCAAACTCATTCTATGCTACCCAAAAATGGGACTTGCGTTCAAAGTCAGAAAAGTATGTGCTACTCCCATCATGCAACATTTTCAATTTCTTGCACTCGAAAGAGAGTGCCAATGTGTTCTAAACTCTGAACACATTTGCAGGAGAGCCTACATTAGTTGCAACTGAATTCACACATCCAATTAATTATATATGGGAGCATTGCATCACTTTTACTTTGTTTCTTTGTTTCACTTTGTCTGCGATAAAATTCACACTCAAGTTAGAGTTGAATGGACCATAGACTTAATCTGTTACATGTTGTGATTGTGTATTTAAATGCCAAGGTCAGTGCATCCCTATGCATGCTGCCTTGTGTGATTTTTCTGATTGAGAGTATAAATATTTGTGTTATTTCATGGATTCGCACCTGCTGGAAGCTTGCTGCCTATGCATTAGTTTGTTTATTTGAGAAAAAACAGCCTTATACCTCATATACCCTCATCAAATGAATACCACACAACCAGAAGGGCAGTGTTCTTTGTCATTTTTTAATGCAAGTGTTATTTCAATAAAAATTAAAAATAATTTCCTATATACAATATTCAAAATGATCTCTCAAGTTGTATTTTAATTGCCAAAAATTTATAAGTGCAATATAAAAATTGTCACTAACATGTTAAGCAGGATTAGACTTAATACACTTGCTAATACATTTTGTGCCTTTGAAAACTTTTGGATGAAAAATCTAAGAGAAGGTAGACCACTGACTCAGCCTTAAAGCAGCCCTGCCAAAGAGAGGAATTTTCAAATGCATGTCACTGCCAGTTTAGAAAATATTCACTTATCAAACTTAATTCCAGAATGGTGGGATCAAATAGGCTTGAGTGTCATCATCATCAAGATCACATTTGATGCAAATAATGATACTAAAATACATAACTTTCCAGAATAAAATGTGCAATCTTCATTACCTGGCAGAAAAATCCAAGATCTTAAATCAGGAAGGAAGCATTCCAGTAGCCAAAGACTGATGTCCAGAGTCAGATCTGAAAGAACAAGATGATGGGATAAGAAACGTAAGGCTGACCGATCCAATAATATGTTGACTGTCATGACATGAAGCTTTTTCAAAACTATCATTTCCATCAATATTAAATGGTTAAAACAAAATCCCTTTCACTCAGAGAATGGTGTTTCATTTTAAGGATGCTAGTGCTATTCATTAATGCTGGAAAGAATGCTTTTGACAGCCTTTCAACTATGAATCCACAGTGGCAGTTGATGCTGTCCAGTCTGTCTCCCATTACAGTGGAGTATCCATGATTAAACCACCTGTCAGTTGTGAGCTTCTGCAAGCAATCAAATGGATGAAAAACAAGAAAGATCTGTGACCCCAACTGGATTCCAGCTTGTCCTTAAAGCCTGTTTACAAGGCCTAACCATTTTCAGCTGTTTCATCTTCCCTCCATCATAAGGATTTTAAGATCTGAAATGCTGACATTCACTGACTGTCCAAAGTTCATATCCCTAAGGGTACTGAATCAGCCGGTTTCCAAATGGGCTTGCACAACATTCAGATTTGTCTGACGAGTGGCAATTAACATTCGCACCACAAGTGCCGGGCAATAAGCAATTTGAGAATCCAATATTTCCCCCGATGTTCAATGACCTTAACATCACTGAAATTCCCCCTATCAATGTGATTAACCAGAAATGTAACTGAACTCGCCACGTAAACACATGGACTGCAAGATCAGGTCAGAATACTGCTGTGGATAGTTCACCTCCTGACACCCCAAAGTCTGTCCACCATTATAAAGCACAAGTCTGGAGTGTGGTGGAATACTCCCCACTTACCTGGATGAGTGGGGCCCCAACAGCACTCAAGCTTGACACCATCCAGGACCAAGCAGCTTACTTAATTGGCACTACATCTACAAGCATCCAATCCCTCCATCACTGACACTCAGTAGCAGCAGTGTGTACTATCTACAAGATACACTGCAGAAATTCACCAAAGATCCTCAGTCAGCACCTTCAAAACTCTCAATCTCTACCATCCAGAAGGACAGGACAGCAAATAGATGGGACGATGACCAATTGTAGTTCCCCTCCAAACCACTAATCAGCCTGACTTAAAAATATATCTCTGTTCCTTCAGTATCGCTGGGTCAAACTCCTCGATCTGCCTCCTTCATGGCAGCGGGCCTACCTATAATACATGGGCTGCAGCAGTTCAGGAAGGCAGCTCATAACCATCTTCTCAAAGGCAACTACAGATGGTGAATAAATGTTGATCCAGCTAGTAATACCCATATTCTCTGAATTTAGAAGAAGCTGCCAAATGTTTGCGCACGTGAGGATTCCATACATCTGGCCCTCATTCTAGGAATTCCGAAGGGTAGACAAATCATTCAAATAGTTTTGAGGAAGCTGTCAAAGCATTTCCCTCATCCACAACATGGAAAATGTAATAAAAGCAAAATATTGCAGATGGTGAAAATTGGAAACAAGCATAGAGAATGCTGGAGAAACTTAGCAGTTCTGGCAACTTCAGAGAAACAGAATTAACATTTGGAGTCCAGTATGAATCATCTCCAGAATATTGAGATATTTTGATGTCTAATTATTGTCTGTGTAATTGTTCTTGCTGAGAGACTATTGCAGCTTTAGCATCTTGCATGCAATCAAACAAAACACTGCAGATACTAGAAATTTGAAATGAAAGAAAGAAAATATTGGAAAACACTCAGCAGATGAAAAGAGAACTGAAGTTAACATTTCAGCTTGATGACTGACCATTTCTGCTGAAGGACCATTGGCCTTAAGATGTTAACTTTGTCTCATTCTCTGCCCAAATGTTGCTTGACCTTCTGAGTATTTCCAGCACTGGAATTGACTTTGGTGCTCAGCGCCAACCAATTTTATATTAAGTAAAACAAAAGTTGTAAATGTTTAATTGTGTATCAAATGTAATATATAAAGGATACTTCTGTAATGTTATTAAGAGGTCTGTAAATACTTGTATCATGGAAAAGGGTATGATGAGGGGGGGGGGTGCGGTTTCAGATGAACCTCGGAAGCAAAAAGGTTGACAACCCCTATATTAAATGGAATAGAAGGAAGGAACAACAGTGGTATGGATCTGATGTGTGGATGTGTCCATTTCTTAATTGAGGGAAAGTCGAGAACTGACCATCAGCCTTTCCATGAATTTCGAGCAATGTCTGCATTTGCACAATAACAATAAATTAAAGTACTGACAGAAATTTAGAATTGTTAGGTTAGGTGGATTTGCCAGGATAAATTGCCCACAGTGTCTAGGAATGTATAGATTAGCCATGGGAAATGCAGCAAGGTGGGTCTGGGTGGGATGCTCATCGGAGAGTCAGGGTGGACTTGATTGAAGGCCTGCTTTCACAATAGGGGGGATACTGTGGAATCTCAACTCTGTAAATATTAATTGTTCTTGGTGGTTTAACAATTTTTAAATTTTATAGCTTTTTTCTATTTGTTTTTTCATCCATTCTTAGCCCAATCCAACTCTTTCTTTCTTTAAGTTGTTCTGTTTCCTTCTGTCATTCCCATCTTCTTTCTCAGTGTTTAAATGTTACAGGTTAATAAGAGTTGGTCCTAGCTCCATCATTATTAGCTTGCACTTCCAACATGTTATGGACAAAGATTTTTCTCATTGAAGTGTGAGGGAAGGAATTTAACTAATGGACCAATTATCAAAATTTACTGATTATTTTTTGTTGATAATTTGTGGTAAATGGTGAGGATATATATCTGTTCGTAGTCATTGTTTGGGATGTATTTAAAGATCACTGATTTTATCTAATTCTGTCTTTGACACAAGGGCATGAATCTTCAGTATTTGTGTTTTGTTGTTTTGTTCACTGGGATGTTGCAAGTCAGGTGTGTGGTGTAGGCAGGAAGATACCTGCAGGTGGTAGTGATCTAATACATCTGCGCTTGTCTGTCTAGCTGGTAGATGTCATGGGTTTGGAACATACTGTGAAGGAGTCTTGGTGAGTTGTTGTAGTGCATCCTGTACATAGTGTGCACACTGCTGCCAGTGGAAGGAATGATATTTTACAGTGATAGATGTAATGTAAATGAAGTAGGCTGCCTCACTTTGGATGGTGCCAAATTCATTTAGTGTTGTTGGTACTACACTTATCCAGGGAAGGAGCGGGGGGGGGTTATTCCTTCACACTTCAGATTGTGCCTTATAAATGATGGGCAGACTTTAAGAAGTCAGGAGGTGAGTTACTTTGGAGTTGTACTGTAAATCAGGTTTTCTGAAAAGTCAAAGGCCATTTAAAAGTAAAGAAGAAGTTGTTCCTGCCTCTTTTTTTTAAAAAAAGGCTTGATAGGTATTAAGAAGCATCAAGAGTTTTAACATCACTGGATAAGAGGTACTGATTAACAGGAAAGCAAAAGAAAAATATATACTTTATAAAAATTTTACTCAATTTTTATTTATTTTATTTATTAGTTTAAAACTAAAGAATACAATTGCAGTGGCAAGATAGGAAATAAAGAGGCAATAGTGAAAAAGGCAGAAGGAGAAATATGTTAAGGTGTGGATGTGAGTGAGGAAACTCAGTCCTGATTTGGTTAGGATGTCAGCGATATGTGCATCCCAGTTTAACTTGAGATGGCAGCCACTGAGACTGATGGCACAGGGTTAGTTCTTTGCAACCAAAAGAGTTTTTCTGATCTTCAGCTTAGAGAAGCCTTTGCTTATCCAAGCCTTGGTAGCATGCAGGTGACTTAAACGTGTGATAATGATCTTTTAATGGAAGCTGTGGAGAGATCTTTTTTGTATTTGCATTTGTTAAGTGACTGTAAAGTTCTCCTCTTAGATCAAATTGTGACCTATGAGTAGCAGCGCTGGGATCAAGCATGTGGCTATGCAAAATTACATAAAATGTTCTCTCTAGGGATTTGCTTTAAGATAGTTAAAAAGAAATTCTCTGAGCAGTATAACTCTTGGTGAAATTAAAAGTTTCAAATGAATTGACTGTTAAGTTGAAACAAATATTACATTTTTGAAATTTCCTTTACACCTCAGGTTCCCAATCATGAGTTGGTGTGGGCCCGAATGAAAGGATTTGGGTTTTGGCCTGCCAAAGTCATGCAACGCCAAGACAATCAGGTGGATGTGCGCTTCTTTGGACATCATCATCAGAGGTACGACACTTGTTAGTTTTGTATAGCTAGTGTTTATTTGAAATAAATAAATATGTATGCAACTAATTAAATGTTCTGTGTTTATTTCATTTGTAGGCTTGATTATTTATTTCCCAAACAGTATTAATTCCTATTTTATTATGTAAGTTAGCTCACTGAGCTGGAAGATTTGTTTTCAGACGTTTCATCACCATACTAGATAATATAATCAGTGAAGCGCTCGTGGTATGTCCTGCCTCTCTCTTTATAGATCTTGGTTTCTTAAGGTGGGTGATGTCATTTCCGGTTCTTTTTTTTTCCGGTAGATAGGATTTAAATCGATGTGTTCATTGATGGAGTTCTGGTTAGAATGTCATGCCTCTAAGAATTTTTGTGCGTGTCTTTGTTTCGCCTGCCCTAGGATGTGTGTATTGTCCCAGTCAAAGTGGAGTCCTCCTTTGTCTGTATGGATGAAAACTAGTGATATTAGGTCGTGTCTTTTGGTGGCTAGTTGGTGTTCGTGTATCCTGGTGGCAAGGTTCCTGCTTGTTTGCCCAACAAGGTTCCTGCTTGTTTTACAGTCCCTGCATGATATCTTGTAAATGATGTTAGATTTTCTGGTAGTACCTAATGGATCCATTAATTTCATTAGTCTGTTTTAAGTGTGTTAGTAGGTTTGTGAGCTACCATGATGCCAAGGGATCTGACTAGTCTGGAAGTCATTTCGGATGCATCTTTGAAAAGTAATGTGGGTGTAGTTTTTGGTTGCGTTGTGTCTGCTTGTTTGGGATTGTTTCTAAGGAATCGGTGGATTGTGTTTATTGGGTATCAGTTTTTCTTGAAAATGTTGTATAGGTATTTTCTTCTGCTTGTTGTAGTTTTTGGGTACTGCAGTGTGATGTAGCTCATTGAAATAATGTCTTGATGCAGCTCTGTTTGTGGGTGTTGGGATGGTTGCTTCTGAAGTTAAGCATTTGGTTTGTGTTTGTTGTTTTTCTGTAGACTCTGGTTTGAAGCTCTCCGTTAACTCTACGTTCAACTGTCACGTTTAGGAATGGAAGTCTGTTGTCATTCCTCTCCTCTTTTGTGAATTTTATACCTTTCAGGATATTGTTAATGGTGTTGTACGTTTCCTCTAATTTGTTCCATTTTGTTATGACAAAGGTTTGCTCGCTGAGCTGCAAGGTTCATTTCCAGATGTTTCGTTACCCTACTAGGTAACATTTTCAGTGGGCCTCAGACGAGCCAATGCTGAAAATTCCTGCTTTCTATTTATATGTTTATTGACTGTGCAATAAAAGCAGTCTGCAAATGCTGGAAATCTGAAATAAAAGAAGAAATGCTGTAGAAGCTCAACAGATCTGGCATTATCTGGAGAGAGAGAGAAAGAGAATTGGCATTTCAAGTCCGACATGATTTCACACCTTAAAAACGAGTTATGTAGGATTCAAAGTGTTAACTCTGTTTCTCTTTCCACAGATGCTTCCAGACCTTCTAACTTTCTGCAGCCTTTTCTGTTTTTAATTGAATATTAAATGCATTTTATTTGCAAAGGAGTGAAGTTCAAGAGTAGTGAAGTCTTGCTATGATGATGCAAAGTGTGGTGAGCACACCTAGAGTACTGAAAAACTGTTTTGCCTTCTCATTTAGACAGTCATTTACTTGTGCTTAAGGCAGTTCAGGTGAAGGTTCCTTTGCTTGGTTCCTGGGATGTAGGTCTTGTGATCAAATGTCAAGCCTACTCTTGTTAAAGTTTAGAAGATTGAGAGGTGATTTTATTGAAAATTACCTGATTCTGAGGGGACTTGGCATGGGACATGCTGAGATGCATATCATAAGGGAAGCTTGAACTAGATATATTTTCAGAAAGAAGTGTTTTGATTAAAGACTGTGATGGCAACTTTGTTTTTTGAGCATCTTGAAATTCTCAACCCTAGAGAGCAGAGCAAGTTAGGTTACTAAGTATATTCGAGACTGAATTAGTCATATTTTTGGTGATGAGGGATATGGGGATATTGAGGTGCAGGCAGGAAAGGGAGATTGAGTTGAGCTGAGAACTTATTAATGTCTGTAGCTGCCCAAATGTTTTGCACCTACTTTTCTTTATTATCTTTTCGCCAAAGTGAAGAACCGTAGCAAAAGCACGCAATAGATTTACAGTTACTGTAGATTGGAATTATTCCTGGAGTTGTAGAATATCATTCTGCTGATACTTGATATGCTAGCTGTGAAACAAAGTTAGTGATTAATCTTGCAGTTTTTTCATTACAAATTTACAGTAGAACTTCCAACCTATCCCCATAGTTTTCACTTTGAAGTAAGACGATACTTTCAAAATTGTTTGATGAGCCATGGATCAAAAATAATTAAAAATGTGTGTCTTAAACTCATAAATGTAAATTTTTAAATAATTCATAGCATCTTGAATTTGAGTGGAATGATTTGCTTTAGTCCATTTTAAATACATTGGATGTTCTAAGGTATGACCTCCTCCAGGGGCAGTAATGTTACAGATTAAAACCTCCATGATCAACACTTCATCTGTTCCCAGTTGGATTTTGGAAATCTTGGTATTTGTACTTGCACTCTGTGCTATTATTGGTGATGTTAGAATAATGAATCCTAATGTATAATGACAGAGAATAGTCTAGAATCTCAGAAATCTATTATTTGAGGAGGTCAAGTTTATGAAGTAAGAAATGTGCAATAGTTGGTTGAATTGTGAAGGAACCGATCTATGTTGATGCAACATTGTGAACGGGCTGAAAGCAGCTCCACTGTGTGCAAGAGCAGCTGCTTTTCATCCTATAGAGCTTGGAGTGAACTACACCTTATCTCATACAAAGTCTAATGCTATTGAAGCTGAAAATCTATCCAAAAATCAGAGAATGCCTCGATGAACCTGTAGAAAGAGACAAATTTGACATTTCACATTGATGATGATGCGCAGTGAGTTGGGAGAGACAGCTGGGCGCTTTGCAGGTATTAAAAAAAACCATATGAGATAGGTAAGTCACTCCCTGCAGTACAACAATGACGCTGATAAAAGAGGAAATTTTGGCGCATTCTGACAAGTAAGGAATTCTTATTGTGCTCACCTCTGTCAAAATCATGGTTTGTATTTGTAGTGCACAACTTTGTGATCGTACTAGGTAGCGATAGCAGTTCAGATCCATCAATGCACAAATTCTGAGATCTTATTCCCAAGTGAAGGAATAAAAAACTAAATTGCGAGCAAAGAAAGAAATATTGCCAGTAGTGGAAATATCATTCAGACTGTAAAACATGGATTTTGGACAGGGGAACAAATTAGTTCAGGCACTCAGAGGAAGTTACAAACATGGGCAAAACCACTGTTTGAGAAAATAGTGAGATAGTGAAGGTGCATGAAAAATTCGAACTCTACCTGAAGGTAGGCAGACTGCAATTGTTAGATTCTTGTAAAAGGAAAGTGAAGGTGAAAAATGAAGGATGCATGTGAAAAATGCAGAAAAAAGGGAGAGAAAGAGATAGAGAGCAGTTTAGTCACTGATATTTGAGGTTACAAATACAAGGAATGGGGGGTGATGGTGGTGGTAGTAAATACAGAGGAACCTCGATTATCTGAACGAGATGGGCAATATTTCGTTTGGATAATTGATTATTCGATTAATTGATTCAATGCCTCTCCTCTGTGGCTTGGAGTTTTCTGAAGTTTCCTTTTTCCTTGCTCTGCCTGCCTTGCTCCCTCTCTCTGTCTGAGTTTATTTCTGAGCAGACACACACTTGTGAGTAAGGGACCTGCAGCATTGCTGAAACCTCCCCCCACCACCACCACTACCAGTTCAATGGGATTGAACTTATTATTTATTATCACAAATTTGTGTTTGTGAACCAACCATTAGGATGTACTTGAAAAGCGTAAAAATAGATATTGTTGCTCCAATGATAGATATTATGTTGATAAAGATTGCTGATTTGTCAGAGTAGTTTTTAATTTTCTTGCTAGTAGGAAACAGGTTGAAGGGAAGTTTCCAATTTAATAAGTCAGCAGAATGTGACGTACACAATGACTTCACAATAAGGGACTGAAAATTAGAAGTAAACAACAGGGCAGAAAATGTTGGAAAAACTCTGTAGGTCTCAGCATCTGTGGAGAGAAAAGGTTGACATTTCAGATTGACTCTTTCATTTTCAGCATTTTCTGTTTCAAACTTTAGCAATCCATATTTTGGATGGTAGCTTTTCAGAAACAGGTACCCAATGAAAAGTAAGTGTTATCTGGTGGCTGCTTGCTGAGACTTGAATCAGAGTGTATAATGTAAATCTGTTCTATCCAAATCTGTTATTCATAACTACAGAATATAATATTTTAAACTGCTTCC
>NC_057714.1:98738421-98739608 GCF_004010195.1 Chiloscyllium plagiosum | reverse complement strand
CCCATCCCATTTTCAGCACATCTACCAAACCTTTTCCTAGCCGCAGCCAGTTCTGAAAAAGAGCTCTCGGACTCTATGATTCTATAATAGGACTCTATGACTGTATAAGTGCAGGGAAACGGGGTTAGCATTGATAGACATTTTGGTCAGTATGGACCAGTTTGGGCCAAAGGATGTAGAACTTTGACTCTAAGAGTCACTGGAATTGAAATGTTAACTCTGATTTCATCTTACATCTTGCCAGACCTGCTGAGTTTTCTCAGCTATTTCTGTTTGTTCATATTTTCCTTTGTATTGTTCTTATCTGACAAATCTCAGATTACGTGTATGGATTTAGAACACAGAACATTACTGCACAGTTGTTGTGCCGACCTGTGGAACCAATCTAAAGCATATCTATCCTACACTATTCCATTTTCATCCAGTTGTTTATCCAATGACCATTTAAATGCCCTTAAAATTGGCAAGTCTACTACTGTTGCAGGCAGTGTGTTCCATGCCCTTACTACTCTCGGAGTCAAGAAACTACCTCTGACATCTATCCTATATCTCTCACCCCTCAATTTAAAGCTTTATCCCCTCAAGCCAGCTATCTCTATCTGAGGAAAAAGGCTGTCACTGTCCACCCTATCTAACCCTCTGATTATCTTACATGTCTCAATTAAGTCACCTCTCAACTTTCTTCTCTCTAACAAACACAGCGTCAAGTCCCTCAGCCTTTCCTCATAAGACCTTCCCTCCATACCAGGCAACATCCTGGTAAATCTCCTCTGAACCCTTTCCAAAGCTTCCACATTTACTCAGGAACAGGGCATTGTCGTCGATGTGAATACTGAGTCACAAATAAGTAGAATGGATGGCTTTGAGGTATGTAGAGAAGAGGTGTTGGAAATCCTGGAAAAGGTGAAAATAGATAAGTCCCCTGGGCCTGATGGCATTTATCCTAGGATTCTCTGGGAAGCAAGGGAGGAGATTGCAGAGCCATTGGCCTTGATTTTTATGTCCTCTTTGTCTACAGGAGTAGTCCCAGAAGACTGGAGGATAGCAAATGTGGTTCCCTTGTTCAAAAAGGGGAGTAGGGATAACCCTAGTAACTATAGGCCGGTGAGTCTCACTTCTGTTGTGGGCAAAGTCTTAGAGAGAATTGTAAGGGATAGGATTTATGCACAACTGGATAGGAATAATGT
>NC_057714.1:98709993-98737823 GCF_004010195.1 Chiloscyllium plagiosum | reverse complement strand
TCAGTGTGAGGTGATTCACTTTGGGAAGAATAACAAAAAGATGGGGTACTGGGCTAATGGTCGGATACTTGGTAGTGTGGATGAGCAGAGGGATCTTGGTGTCCATGTACACAGATCTCTGAAAGTTGCCACCCAGGTAAATAGTGCGGTGAGGAAGGCATATGGCGTACTGGCTTTTATTGGTAGAGGAATTGAGTTCCGGAGTCCTGAGGTCATGATGCAGTTGTATAAGACTCTGGTGCGGCCGCATCTGGAATATTGTGTGCAGTTTTGGTTGCCATACTATAGGAAGGATGTGGAGGCACTGGAACGGGTGCAGAGGAGGTTTACCAGGATGTTGCCTGGTATGGAAGGAAGATCGTATGAGGAAAGACTGAGACACTTGGGGCTGTTTTCATTAGAGAAAAGAAGGTTTGGGGTGACTTGATTGAGGTGTACAAGATGATTAGGGGGTTAGATAGGGTTGACAGTGTGAACCTTTTCCCGCGTATGGAGTCGGGTATTACAAGGGGGCATAGCTTTAAATTAAGGGGGGGTAGATAAAGGACTGAAGTTATGGGTTGGTTCTTCACTCAGCGAGTCGTAAGTTCATGGAATGCCCTGCCAGTAGCAGTGGTGGACTCTCCCTCTTTATGGGCATTTAAGCGGGCATTGGATAGGTATATGGAGGATAGTGGGTTAGTATAGGTTAGGTGGGCTTGGATCGGCGCAACATCAAGGGCCAAAGGGCCTGTACTGCGCTGTATTCTTCTATGTTCTATCCTTCCTATTAAGCGGTGACCTGAACTGTATGCAATATCCCAAGTGCGGCCAGACCAGAGTTTTGTACAGCTGCAGCATGACCTCATGGCTCTGAAACTCAATCCTTCTACCAGTAGAAGATTAGATTAGATTACTTACAGTGTGGAAACAGGCCCTTCGGCCCAACAAGTCCACACCGACCTGCCGAAGCGCAACCCACCCATTCCCCTACATTTACCCCTTTTACCTAACACTATGGGCAATTTAGCATGGCCAATTCACCTGAACCTGCACATCTTTGGACTGTGGGAGGAAACCGGAGCACCCGGAGGAAACCCACACAGACACGGGGAGAATGTGCAAACTCCACACAGTCAGTCGCCTGAATCGGGAATTGAACCTGGGTCTCTGGCGCTGTGAGGCAGCAGTGCTAACCACTGTGCCACCGTGCCGCCCACAAAGCTAACACACTGTATGCCTATCAACCTGGGTGGAAACTTTCAGGGATCTATGTACATGGACACCAAGACCTCTCTGCTCATATACATTACCAAGAATCTTACCATTTACCCAGTACTCTTTATTCCTGTTGCTCCTTCCAAAGTGAATCACCTCACACTTTTCTGCATCAAACTCCATTTGCCACCTCTCAGCCCAGCTCTGCAGCTTATCTATGTCCATCTGTAACCTGCAACATCCTTCAGCACTATCCACAACTCCACCGACCTTAGTACTATCCACAAATTTATTAACCCATCCTTCTACGTCCTCATCTACATCATTTACAAAAATGACAAAGAGCAGTGGACCCTAAACAGATCCTTGCTGTACACCACTAGTAACTGAACTCCAGGATGAATATTTCCCATCAACCACCATCCTCTGTCTTTTTTCAGCTAGCCAATTTCTGATCCAAACTGCTAAATCACCCTCAATCCCATGCTTCTGTACTTTGTGCAATAGCCTACTATGGGGAAACCTTATCAAACGCCTTACTGAAATCCATATACACCACATCAACTGCTTTACCCTCATCCACCTGTTTGGTCACCATCTCAAAGAACTCAATAAGGTTAGTGAGGCACGACCTACCCTTCACAAAACCATGCTGACTATCCCTAATCAACTTATTCCAATCAAGATGATTATAAATTCTATCTCTTATAATCTTTTCCAACACTTTACCCACAACCAAAGTAAGGCTCACTGGCCTATGATTACCAGGGTTGTCTCTACTTCCCATCTTGAACAAGGGGACAACATTTGCTATCCTCCAGTCTTCTATTCAACTATTCCTGTAGATGTTTACTGTGACGTTACTCACTTTCAGAGCACTTTGCTCGAGGACAGTTTTTGTTCAAATTTTCAGGAAATATCTTCTGGTGCAGTCCAAGTAGAATGATGCTGCGTTTCAAGTTTCAGATTCTTCTGGGGAATTATTTCTCAGCTCCGTTCCGATCTGAAGAGTTGTAGAATTTTATTTCCTCTGGGAGCCACTGTATTCAGACATTTTGTGAGGTAGCTTCCTGTGCTTGTTGTGTTCTCAAATTCATTGTCAGCTTTGGATGTTTTGGTTTTGTCTTCTTTTCATTTGTCCTGTTGTCTGGCTCTGATAACTCAATTACCATCTATTTTTCCCTTGCTCTGCAAGTCTTTTCCCAGTAATTGGACATTCCACTAGCTCTATAGTTTGATCCATGTGCCAAACATGCCATCTGCCTGTGATGGCCATCCACAGCTCTTGCACATCTTTTTCTCTATCGGATGTGCATTCTATTCTTACAGTTTCACTGCATCAACCCTCCTCCCTTTCTTGTGATTAAACTGAAGTTAATTTTAGAGTAGTCACTATCCACATCTGTCTATTCATAGCTTTGTGTGCTCCAGCATTGTCTACAATGACAATAAGAGTTTGTCCTTTTCAATCATATCATTTTTTAAACTCTGTGCACGTAGCTCCAAATGAGCTGATCTATCAGTCGTTCATCTGTCTCCTTAAATTTGCATTTCCTAGCTGCACTTTACAGTCTGATGAAGAAATTGCCATCAGATTCACCTGGCTTTGCCTCAGGTTTTGAAATTCATACAGGGTCATAGAGATGTACAGCATGGAAACAGACCTTTCGGTCAAACTCGATTTCCCAACGTAATCTAGTCCCATTTGCCAGCACTTTGCCCGTATCCCTCTAAATCCATCCTATTCATATACCCATCCAGATGCCTTTTAAATATTGTAATTGTACCCGACTCCACCACTTCCTCTCACAGCTTATTCAATACACACCCCACCCTCTGCATGAAAAGGTTGCCCCTTAGGTCCCTTTTAAGTTTTTCCCCTCTCACCCTAACCCTATACCCTCTAGTTCTGGACTCCCCACCCCAGGGAAAAACTTTGTATATTTATGCTATCCATGCCCCTCATGATTTTATAAACCTCTACAAGGTCACCCCTTAGCCTCCAACACTCCAGGGAAAACAGCCCCAGTCTGTTCATTCTCTCCCTACAGCTTAAATCTGTGAATCTGATGATTTGACTTTGGTGAGAGATATATGCTGAAATTTTCAAAAAACATTTTGGGTTATTGTTTTCCTTGGTCACCTTCCAGCTATTAAACACATTTAACCCTTTCTCGTCTGCCCACAAAGAATGCAGATAGTGCTTTCCTTTTTTACAGCTGTCTTTTAGAAAGCTATGAAATGCCAATCTGCATTTCTGCTTAAACTTCTCAAATACCTCTCCAACTTCCTCATTCATTCCAACCTATAACTGTGCATTAATTGTTCCACCACCCTTCGTTTGGTTTTTCTCATGATTCACTCTGTTTTCTTGCTCTTTCTGGCACTAATTCGGGTTGTTTTTTCTCTCTCAATCTAATTCAACATTAAATCTGTCTGAAATGTTTTGCTTACTCACCAACACCTGCTGAGCCCATGTTGTGTCTTCTGGTTCTCAGAAGTTTAAAATATTCACAGTTTTGACTCAGAATGCTTGAGCTTCCATGAATGTATTATTTGCAACTCTGCATGTAGCTGCTGAACTGATACCCTTGCAGAAATGTTAGAGCACAGAAGGCCATTCAGCCCATCATGACTGCACTGGGTCTTTAAAATGAGCATCATTACCTGATCTGAAAATGTGTTGCTGGAAAAGCGCAGCAGGTCAGGCAGCATCCAAGGAACAGGAGAATCGACGTTTCAGGCATAAGCCCTTCTTCAGGAAGGGCTTATGCCCGAAACGTCGATTCTCCTGTTCCTTGGATGCTGCCTGACCTGCTGCGCTTTTCCAGCAACACATTTTCAGCTCTAATCTCCAGCATCTGCAGCCCTCACTTTCTCTCAAAGATCATTACCTGATGCCAATCTCCTGTATTTTCCCCCTGCCCTTGTAACTCACTCTATCCACATAATCACACAATGTCTTCTTGAATGTCTTAATTGAACCTGTCCACCTTCCCAGACAGTGCATTCTATACCATAACTACTTTCTGTATGAAACAGTTTGTTCTCTTTCTTCTTCTGCATATTATTTTAAATCTGTGCTGTCTTGTTCTTATTTCTTTGAGTGGAAACAGTTGCCTCCATATGTACTCTATCCAGCTTGCTCATAATTTTGAAAACCTCTACCCAATCTCCTCTCAGCTACCTTCTCGCAAAGTGGAATAATCCCAACTCCCTCAATCTTTTCTTATAACTGATGGTTCTCATTCCTGGATCAATTCTTGTAAGTCACGCCTGCGCTGTTTCTAGTGCATTCACATCTTTCCTATAATATGACACCCATAAGCAGAAATGCAGATTGGTTGTATACATTTTTGATCAACATTTAACTACAAGTAAATGCGGCACCCCAGATATACATCTGTATGCCTTTAACATATAATCCTAACAATATAACTCAACTGTAGTGAAATTTGAGGGATCTAGGAGTGGACTGCATAAAAACATTGGCCAGCCAAAGAAAGGAATACAGAGAAAATGTGGGTAACAGAATGTAGGGAAGCTTGGAAAGCCAGGGAATAGCTGCAAAGAAAAATGAAAATTGTAGATTCGATTGGAAGAAAAACATTTGGAAATTGGGTAGCAGACTGCTGAAAAACCTACAGGCAATGGGACAGGTTGCAATGGGTATTACAGTGGATTGCACCAAAACCTTAAGGAACTGAGGAACGGTGGATTTTCAGGTAGAGGTGAATGTGTGACAATACTTGGAAGTATGAAAATGAATAAAGCTATGTTGTGTATTTGATCACATCCAGCCAGACTGCACTGTAAAGATCAATACAAGCAAACAGACAGGCTTACTCTAGGGCAAGTGCAATAAGTCAATTAACTGAACTGTGCAGTGTGGGGAGCAAGGTTTTAAATAAACTCTGCTACTTAAATTGTATAGATCACTGCCGAACAAAGAATTGTTATTGATGTTTGCCAGTGCACAGAGTCTGACTGAAGTGTAGTTACAGAGTCATAGAGATATACAGCACAGAAACAGACTATTTGGTCCAACTTGTCCATCCTGGCCAGATTTTCTAACCTAATCTTATCCTATATCCCTCTAAACCCTTCCTATTCATATATCCATCCAGATGCCTTTTAAATGCTGTAATTGTACCAGCCTCCACCACCTCCTCTGACAGCTCATTCCATACACACACACCCTCTCTTAATGCTTAAAGACAAACAATTGCACAGTATATTTAACCAAGGACAAAATACTTGATTTAAATGTGCTCTGAAAATTACAGCTTCACCATAAAGGTGGCTGCATTTAGGTTTTAGGCTTGAGTAACTCGTGCCATTCTCGGTATGAAAATCTGAGTTGTAATTTAGTGCAGAACCCCGACTTGAATGATGGTGCAATCGATTGAAAATATAACTGGGTACGGTGAGTGGGTGGGGCAGATTAGGATTTTCAAATTAGTTCCCAACAGCTGATAGGTTATTTGCTATTTACATTTATTATTTAATTTTTATAAAAAATGTAATTATTTCTTTTTAATTTCTAATTAGATAATGAGGACACTAAATAGTCAACTTTGGTTTATAGCTGGCTGTTGTATTAACGACTGATTAGTTATCTTGAAAAGAATGATGAACTCTGAAGCAGTTTTACAAGAATGGATCTTGCGTGATTGCATACCAAAGTATTAGAAAAAATGGGAAATGTGATGTGATGAAAGGCAACATGGAGGTTGATAAATAACTGAAGAGCTTTAGTTTTGTTTAGTTGCTTTTCCTGATACTGATTTAAAAATAGATTATCTGAACGTTTGTTTTCTTCAGCATCATGGGGATCGGGTCCGGGATTCCAACAGAGGGATTGAGTCCCCGAGCCATGAAATGGACTAAGCTGGATTTAGGTTTAAAAAAGAGAATTTAAGACAATTTTTTAAATTATGTTATAGTGGAAGGACTGTTATTCTGAACTTTGTATTTCTTTTCTTTTAATTTATTACTATGATTTTGGACTTCTGAAGATCTGTAATGCTAGACTTTCTATTTTATTTCTGTAAATGTTTGTGCTCAAGAATCCGTACCTGGGTACCTCTGCATCTAAGATGGCATTGTAAGTGGTGACATGTCAGCTTTTCACTGTACTCTTCTGAGTATATGTGACAATAAAGCTAATTCTAATTCTATTCCATCTTTTCAGGAAACCTTTTTAAACAATGTTGAATGTATTTCTGATGGGTTAAAGTGTTGTAAAACATGGGCATAGCTATTTAGAACAAACAAGACATTGATTTTTAACCCGTTATTTGCTTACAGGGTCCGTTTAGTGGAAAGAGGATCTCCTCACAGTCTGCCACTAATGGAGTCTGGCAAAGTGAGTAGCTCAACCTGCAATGTTAAACTGAAGATCAAAAGTCAAATATTTAACATCTACTTTCAGTTTTGTGCTTTTTATTGCAACAATTTATTAAAATTTATTCTCACCAAGTTGAAGAATGTATCCACAGGAGGAATAAAATATTTAACAACTTGCAACTTTCTTTGGTTTATAAACCTTCCGGGATTAAGTATGGAGATAAACTGAAAAGTGAAGACCCTGAATGAGGCAAACATTCATTGGTGCACCTCTTATACATTTAGAATATTGACCTGCTTTATGTGCGAGATCACCAATTCACATTATTTTCTGCAGTTTAGATATTTTCTAATCAAACATGGCCAGAGATGTTCTTGCACTTCTCTGGAACAGGCGGAACTTGAATCCAGGCCTCCTGGCTCGGTGTTAGGGACACTACCACTGCAGCACATGGGGTCCCTTTTCTGTTTTTTTCTGGTAATAAGAAAGGGAATAGCAGTGCATTCACTCATCAATCACTGAAACAGTTTTTTTCCAATCAGTTTGTCCAGGCAGAGATATTATGACATGCCTCTGGTACAGGTGGGACTTGAATGTGGATCTCTTGGCTTAGAGGAAGAGACATTATCACTGTACCAGAAGAGGGCCCCTTTTCTGCTGTTTATTCTTAACTATGACAGACTGAATTGAAATTACTACAAATTGATATCATGTGAAACTGATGCTGTTGGCAGACCAATCTTCAGTCAATCAGTCTTGGCTAGGTTGAGCTGGGGCTGAAAGAAGTATTTTTGGCAGCTTCTCTAAGCAGTCTTCCAATGACCTCAGTGTGGAACATCAACAACCTGTTTTCATTATTTATTGGCTTTGAATGTGCGAGTCATATTTTCTCCCACTTGTGTGGTGTTGTAATGTACTCTAGAGAATAAAAGATCAATTTCTTTCAATTTCTCATCATAAAACAACCCTCTCCTTTTCGAGGGCCTATCTAATCAGTGTTTACTACTTCCAATGAACGTATAACTTTCCTTAAATAAAGAGATCAAAATTGAGCATTGTATTTCAGGCATTGTCTTGCCGTAGCTCTGTAGAGTTGTAGCAAGACTTTTTTTATTCCTGTAATCCAATCCCTTCGCAGTGCTGTTTGCTTTCCACCTTGCTTACTGGACCTGAATGTGAGCTTATTGTGCTCCTGGAACAAGTACACTCAAATCTGTCTGACCATCAGCGTTTACAAGTTTCATGCTTTTTAAGCTAAAACTTGTACTTTTCTATACACCAAAAGTGAATAATGTCATACATTCTGGCGTTATGCTTCATCTGCCATCTTGGCAATTCATTAAACATGATCTCTTTGCAACTTCTCCATGTCCCCCTTACAGATTATATTCCCATCTAATTTTCTGCCAAAAGCAAACTTGGTTATATTATTCTCTGGTTTGTCACCGGAATCATTCATATAGAATAGCAAATAGTTAAGGCTTCAGCAATAACTGTTGTGACACTTTCAATACTTACAGCCTCTTCAATTTGAAAATGCCCCATTTATCCCTCCTATCTGTTTACTGTCCATTAAACAAGCCTCTATCCATGCTAATATATCCATGAACACTTACTTTATGCATTTTTACATCACCTTAATAAATGCCCTTTGGAAACAAATGTATATGGATGTAAGTTTGCTCACTAAGCTGGAAGGTTTTGTTTTCAGACGTTTCATCACCATACTAGGTAACATAATCAGTGAGCCTCTGGTGAAGCACTCGGGGTGGTAAATGGGATCCAAGTCAATCTGTTTGTTGATAGAGTTCCAGTTGGAACCATCCTAGGGACAAGCCAAACAGAGAGACACACAAGAATTCATAGAAGCATGGTACTCCAGCCAGAACGCTATCAATAAAAAATTGACTTAGATTCCATTTACCATCCCCTGAGAAAAAGAACAGGAAAAGATATCACCACAGGAAGTGACATCACCAACCCAAGATAACCTAAATACATTAATAAAAAGCAGGCCATATCCTCCAGTGTTTTATTGGAGGCTCACTGATGATGTTACCTAATATGGTGATAGAACATCTGAAAATGAACCTTCCAGTTCAGTGAGTAAACTTACATCCAGAACCTCAACCTGAGCTACAAATCTTCTCAAAACTCACCAACAAATGTATATCATGTCTTCCAGTGCCTTGTTACTGATTCGATAAGTCACTATTTTTGATTCATTCATGAGATGCAGGCATCACTGGCTAGACCAGCATTTATTGCCCAAAGGGAAGTTAAGAATCAACCACATTGCTGTGGGTCAGGAGTCTCATTTAGGCCAGACCGGGTAAGGATGGCAGAACATTTGTTTTTAGCAGATTGGTTTTTCCAGCAATTGACAGTGGATTCACGGTCTTCATTAGACTGTAAATTCCAGATATTTCTTATTCAATTCAAATTCCACCATCTGCCATCTGGGTCTCTGGATTACCAGTCCAGTGATAATGCCACTAGGGCATCGCCTTCCCCCAATATCCTCAAAAAAATGCCAATACGTTTGTCAGACAGGAATTCCCTTTCATAAAGCAATGTTGCTTTGTTATAATCATGCTACGTTCTTCTAAGTGCATTGTTAAAAGTTCCTTAGTGAACGGATAATAGGGTAATGGATCTGTAGTTCCCTACTTGCTCTTTTCCTCATATCTGTGTTAGATTTGCTGATTTTCAAACTGTTGGGAGATCATACCCACTGCACCCCTACCTCTATAGCTATCATTGTTGAGAATCGTAGGAAATAGGGATTGGATCAGATTTGTTGGACTTCAGTCTATTGAGTTTTTAATAGTTTTTTTCTGCTGATATTAATTCTAATTTGGGAGCCAGAATAGAATATTAGAAAGTAATCCCAGGGTGCAAGAAATGAAGAAGATAGCTCTCAAGTAGAAATTAGCAAGCTAATAGTTGGAGTCGGAGTATGGAGAAAAGTTTAAAAAGTCGAAATCAGGGTTACATTGCATGGACATGAATGCACAGAGTATAGTTCATAAGACTGAAAAAATACAAGCACAGACTGCTGTGGAGTTGTGATGTTGTGACAATAATGGAGAACTGGCTCTAGGATGGACAAATTGAGATGTTAGATATTCCTGGTTCCGGTATCTTCAGAAAAATCTAAGAAAGTAAAGATGGAGTGATATTTTTGGTTAAAGAGTGCAGAGAAAGACAGCACCTTAGAGGGTTCAAGCACAGAATCGATTAGACCAGAGCTAAGCAATAAGAAGGGTCCAATTAAATTACTCACTGCAATATGTAGACTACCAGCTAAAAGGATTTGGAGGAACAAATCTTGAAGACGATAACACAGAGGTGGAAACATCAGAAAGTATTTATAACTAGTGGTTACCAGAATAGTGATAAAAGGGCAGTGAGGGACAAGCATTTCTAGATTGTGTTGAGGAGAATTTCCTACAGTAGTATGTGCCCAGTCCCCACTTCTTGGGAATGAGATGGGCCAAGTAAATCAAGTGACAGTGGGCAAACATAAAAAGGGAGCAGTCATCATAAGGTTTAGAATGACAGATGGAAACAGCATTGGTCAATCCTGAGTAAGAATAACCAACTGGTGCAGAGTGGGACAACGACGGCATAAGACTACTGCAAGTGGAGCTGTAACCCAGAGACCCAGGATAATGCAATATTCTGGGAACTCTGGTTTGAAACCCACTGCAACAGCAGGTGAGTGAAGGAAAACTACTGTCCTTACCTGCCTGGCTTACATTTGTCTCCACACCCAGAATAATATTGTTTACTCTTAACTCTCCTCTGAAAGAGACCATCGAGCCATTCAGCTAAAAAAATCTAAAAATAAAGGAATGAAACTGGCTGGACCACACATCAACCTGAGCGCCAGGAATAACAACTACAAAACCCACCCCTGTCAATCCTGTCATGTCCGCCTAAGCACCATCTGGAGATCATTGCCAAAATTGGGAGAGCTGCCTCAATCTCGTCATCCAACAGCCTGACATGGTCGTACTCTCAGAATTGCACACCATCTCAGACAGCACCATCACCATCCCTTGGTATATCTTGCCACACTGGCATGGCAGACCCAGAAAGGTTGCTGGAATAGTGGTATATAGTCAGGATGGAGTTCCAAGCATTGATTTTGGACCCCATGGCATCAGGTTGAATGGGGACAAGGAAGCTCCTTGCTGATTTCTATACACCTGGGAAATATATATGTGACCTCACCTTACCGGTCTGCCTGCAGCAGATGCATCTGTCCATGCCAGTATCAGTAAGAGTGGAAAACTGCCCAGGTATGTCCTGTACACACAAAGCTGGACAAATCAAACCTTGCCAGTTATCACCCCATCAGTCTACTCTTGGTCATTTGTAAACTGACAGAGGTGTCCTCAACAGTGCTATCAAGCAGAACCTGCTCAGCAATAACCTGCTCAATGTGTTCTGTCAGGGCCTCTGAGCTCTTGGTCTCATTACAGTTGTGGTTTAAACGTGGACGAAAGTGCTGAATTACAGAGGTGGGGTGAGAGTGACAGTCCTTGACATCGAGGCTGTATTCAACTGTGTATGGCTTTAAGAGCACTTGCAAAATTAGAATCAATGGGAATTGGGAAGAAAATTCTCCAATGTTTGGAGGCATACCGAGCATAAAGAAAAATGGTGATGGTTGTTGGAGGCTAATGATCTCAGCCCCAGGACATCTCTGTAGGAGTTCCTTAGAGTAATATCCTAGGCTCAATCAATTTCAGCTGCTTCATCAATGAACATTCCTCCGTCATGACATCAGAAGTGGCTAATGATTGCACAATGTTCAACACCATTCACAATCCTTATCTCAGTCCCAAATGATCAGCCCTTATGAAACCTGAAGTAGTTCAAAAAAAGCAGGACCTATTTAATATCCAAGCTTGAACTGACAAGAGGCAGTAACATTTGCACCACACAAGTACCAGGCAATGACTATTTCCCACAAAACAGAATTTAACCATCACTCTTTGACACTCAGTGATATTACCATCACAGAATTCTTCACTATCAACATCCAGGGGTGATCATTGCCCAGAAACGCAACTTGACCAGCCATATAAATACACTGGTTACAAGAACAGGTCAGAAGCAAGGAATACTGCACCAAGTAACTTACCTCCTGACTTCCCAAAGCCTGTTCACCATCTGCAAGCCAGAAGTACGGTGGAATACTCACCACTTGCCTGAATGAGTGCAGCTCCAACAATATTCAAGAAGCTTGACACGATCCAGGACAAAGTAGCCACTTGATTGGTACCACATGCACTTCCTCTACTACCAATGCTCAGTAACAGTGCTGTGTACCATCTACTAGATGTATTGTAGAATTCACAAAGGCTCCTTAGATGGCACCTTGCAAACCCATGATCACTACCTTCTGGAGAGATAAAGGCAGCAGATAGATGGGAACACCAGACCTGCAAATTCCCTCCAAGCCAGTCACTATGCTGTATTGGAAATGTGTCACTATTCCTTCGGTGTCACTGGGTCAAAGCCCTGGAATTCTTTCCCTGACAGCATTGCAAGTGTATCTATACCAAATGGACTCCAGTGGTTCAAACAAAGCAGCTGACCATCACCACTCAAGGGGAACTAGGATTAAGCAATAAATACTGGCCCAACCAACAAATTATACACCCCGTGAATGAAATGGAAAAGAACAAAAGAGAAAGGGACAATAACAAAACTGGGACAGGTAGAAAGGGTCACTGGACCCAAAGGATAGGAACTGTCCATGCTTTTGTCCTACCTCCAACACCTTGGGCTCTGATCTTAATAAGTAAGCTCATTCTTCCAGAACAAAAGCAGAGCTGAAACGTTAACTCTGATTTCTCTTCACTGTTGCTGCCAGACCCACTGAGCTTTTACAGAAACTTCTGTTTTTATTTCTGATTTACAGCATCCGCAGTTGTTTCAGTTTTTACTCTTAGGATACCTTTCTTCTCCATTACAAATTTATTACTTGAGTTCAAATTTCACCTTCTACCCTATGTGAGTTTCAATTTCTGGTTGTTAGCATTGTCGGGGTGGATTACTAGCCACCATTTTCCCCATGAAGTCATTGCGACTATTTAACTTATCCATCAACATTAAGTTGTATACTTCTCCATTATAATTAAAATTTCGCCACCTCAAAAGTTTAATATTCACGCAATCAAAGCTTTTCCCTCAAAGTGGCAATCTGTAACAATGTAAGTGGGGTTTTAAATACATACTGTGTTCTTCCCTATAGTGAATACAGGTACAATGTCGATATGGAAATCAGGGGGGTGGGGAGGAGCAGTAATACATATTAACCAATCAGCATGAGAGGGAGGAGGTATTTGTGGTTGCGGCAGGCTTAAAAGAGAATGCTTCCCCAGGCCCAGATGACATGTATCCAAGGAGGTAACAGGGACTTTAATATTAATTTTCAAATGCCTCCTCACTATAGGAGAGGTGCTAGAGGACTGGAGGACAGCTCATGTGGTACCATTATTGAAGAAAAATGGCAGGGCTAAAGCAGGAATCTACAGGCCAGTGAGTCTAACATTTGCGGGAGGGAAATCTATTAGAAAACATTCCGAGGAGCAGAATTAATCTCTACTTATCGAGGGAAGGATTAATCAAGGATAGTCCACATATCAAAGAAATGCAACAAATTTAAGATAAGTCTAAGGCAGAGAAAGTTAGGGAATCCCTCTCTTTATCCTTTAAAATCTCCCTCATGTGGTCTAACTGCGCAACATCAGAAGTTTGAATTCTGGATTAGAGTAATGCTGGAAAAGCACAGCAGGTCAGGCAGCATCCTAGGAGCAGGAAAATCGATGTTTCGGGCAAAAGCCCTTCATCAGGAATGAAGGCATGGAGCCTCCAGGGTGCATTGAATCAATGCACGTGTTACCAATTCACCAACCCCATGAAAGAATCTTCCACAGTTTACCCTTACACAACTAGGCATTATTTTGTAAACATCTGATTGATCTAACTTAGCTCTTGTGCCAATCAAAATTGTCCCAAAGCTTCACATAATTCTGGTACATCTTTATTGTATGTACAGTTGTGGCCATGATAAATTCATATTCTGTAATAATCTTGCTTTGCACTTGTTGATATTGAATCATTGTTTATTGCCTCAACAGATCCTACCTGGAGTGAGGATAATCATTGCCAATCCTGAAACAAAAGGGCCACTGGGTGACTCGCACCTTGGAGAGGTAAATCATAAACAATGATTCTTCAGTTTATAAACCCTGCCCATTCTTCCTTTTGAGTGTTTCAAGTGAACCTGCTTCCACCACACATTGATCCATATCCCCTCCCACAACAACCCTTCGCTCACTTGACCATGCGACCCCCCCTCCAAATCTTGCATGTACCTCCATTCGCCCACTTACCACCACTACTTCTTTACTCACCCATCCTGAGTCAGTCACTCACTTTCAGTGCCCAGTTAGACACTCTCACACAGTCCCCCAAGCCATCCATTTACTCCCATTGATCTTTCATTCTCCAGTCATGCACCCGCCCATTCCCAAAACCCTCACTCTCTCGCTCCCCCATCACTCACTCCCCCTGTCACTCCTCCCCTTCCTCCCCTCTCCAGGCTCTCACTCGCTCAACCCCTCAAGTCACTAACTCACCACCCAATTACTCAACTAGCCTATCACTCACTCACTCATTCAACCAAACCCAAACTCATTCACACATTTACTCAACTCTCCCATTCACCTGGTCACTCACTCACTTCATTCAACTCCCTGTCACTCAGAACCATCCCCCGCTGTCCCACCACCCCACCAAAATGACTCAGTTGCTGACCAAAATTCCCATTTAGTCACTCACTTATTCACTTACTCACCCCACCTACTACCTGCCAATGGCCCACTTAATTCAGCGATGGTCCACATGACTCCCTCCCTCCTAATATGTCTTTTCAGTGTCAGTCCTGTTTTAATCTTGTGATGTTCTGCTTTATTATACTGAGGGCTCTGTGAAGATAAAAGTTGAAGTATATATATATTAGGTTTGATGCTTTTTGATCTAACACATTTTATAAGTCTCAGTACTGCCCCCTTTGTCCATAGCTATAAATACAGTCATTTAGTGAGGAATGATCGCTGGGCGAAGATGGATATACACACCTGTGCAAAATTCTTCATATTACTGTAAACCTGAGACATTCCCTCTCCACACTGAAATGTCTACTTGAATGTGATGACTCATAATCTTAGTTTCTCCTCAAACGTACTTCCTTACAATATTAGAGCAGAAGTCAGCCATTTAGCTCATTGAGTCTGCTCCATCATGGAATGAGGTCATGGATAGAGTCATGTACAGTATGAAACAGACCCTTCGGTCTAACTTTGCCCATGCTGACGAGATATCCCAACCCAATCTAGTCCCACCTGCCAGCACCTGGCCCATATCCCTTCAAACCCTTCCTATTCCTATTCCCTGGCTCCTTATTTCTTCTGCTCTGTTTTGGGTTTTGCTTTCTTATTTTACTCTCTCTTGACATTGTTCCAATTCCCACTATGATATCAATATCACGGGGGTAGGGGAAATCCAGAATGTTATTTAATACACAAATGACAGACACTGAATTTAACACTGATCTACTGATCTCTGCAAATGTCTTTTTAATGTTCTGTCTTTTGTTGCAACCAAGCTCCATTCAATTCCACTCAGCTTTCACTGAACTGTAAAACATTCACGTGTAGATTTTTCATAAATGGTTGTGTTAATCTTGGTTGCAGTTTATTGACTTCCTACAAAGTTCTTCATCTTATTCACTGTTGCTGTGTCTCCATCCTTACCGACTTGTATAACGTGGTGAGGTACTTTGCAGTTAGCTGTTAATTTCATTGCTGTTATTGAATGATGAATTGCAAAGTAAAGTATTTTATCGAGCTTTGACAAAGCGGTGATTCATGTCATTTTTTCAAATGAACAGATATGGGTTCACAGTGCTCATAATGCTAGTGGATATTTCACCATTTATGGAGATGAATCACTTCAATCCGACCACTTTAACTCACGCCTGAGCTTTGGAGACACGCAAACTGTATGGGCCCGAACAGGTTACTTGGGATTTCTTAGACGAACTGACCTTACTGATGCAAATGGAGGTAAGGACGAGAATGTAGAATACAAGTAATACTGCATTGGAGCTTGCTTTTTAAGTCTCTTTTAAGGTGCAAAGGGAGAGACATACAAGGGTCCATGGGAGCACTTTTTTCACACAGAGGGCAATGAATGTCTGGGGAACGGGCTGCCTGAGGTAGTGGTGGAAGTGAGTACAGTTTTGTAACTTATAAAACATTTGGACAGATACATGGTTTTGGATAGGTATGGAGGGATATGGACAAAATGATGACCTTATAGAGGTTTGTAAAATCATGAGAGGAATGGATAGGGTAGATAGACAATGCATTTTCCCTGGGGAGGGGGAGTCCAGAACTAGAGGGCATAGGTTTAGGGTGAGAGGGGAAAGATATAAAAGGGAACTAATGGGCAACTTTTTCACGCAGCGGGTAATGCATGTATGGAATGAGCTGCCAGAGGATGTGGTGGAGGCTGGTACAATTGCAACATTTAAAAGGTATATGGGTGGGTAGATGAATGGTAGGGGTTTAGTGTTGGTAAATGAGACTAGATTAGGATAGGATATCTGGGTATGGATGGGTTGGACCAGAGGGTCTCTTTCCGTGCAGCACATCCCTATGATTCTAAATGGGACTAGATTAATTGTGAAAACTGGGTGGCATGGGCAAGTTGGGCCGAAGGGCCTGTTTCCATTCTGTAGACCTTTGTGACAATGACTCTTATTGGAGATGAGAGATAATACCTCCTTTCCCTGTTTTTTTGTTTCCTGACCTTGCATTTTTATTCAGGAAACTCACAAGTTTTGTTATCGATGTTAGAGCGTTTTCATAATTTGAAATTCAAATGGGTTTTGATGAAGTGTGTAATTTCTGCTTTGTTAGAGCGACATGATGCACTGTATGTTGTTGGTGCCTTGGATGAAGCAATGGAGTTACGAGGAATGAGATACCACCCCATTGACATTGAAACATCTGTGATTCGTTCCCACAAGAGCATCACTGAGTGGTAGGTGTTGCGACACTTGCTGAGCCATTCTCTCACATTTTCTGCTCAAAACAAGAAAAAGATGGTTCTGTAAATCATGGAGTTAGCTCCTTCATTTCATAACTCAAATTATTCTCTTGTGATATTAATGACTATTTTTAAAGAGCAAAGAACAGTACAACATGGGAACAGGCCCTTCGGCCCTCCAAGCCTGTGCATTTTGCCCTTCCATACTAAAACTGTCTTCATGTACAGGATCTGTATCCCTCTATTCCCTTCCTATTCATGTATTCATCCAGGTGCTTCTTGAGCGCTGCTATTGTGTCTTTTTCCACCACCTCCTCTGGCAGTGCACTCACCAACCTTTGTGTGAAAAACTTGCTTTGTACATCTCTTCTAAACTTGCCCCTCCCTTACCTTGAACCTGTGTCCCCTAGTAATTGATCCCTCCACCCCAGGAAAAAGCCTCATACTTTTCATTCTATCCATGCCAATCACAATCTTATAAACTTCTTTCAGGCCGCCCCTCAACTTGCTGCGTTCCAGTGAAAACAAACCCAGTCTATCCAACCATTCTTTAGAGCTAAAATCCCCCATACCAGGCAACATCCTGGTAAACCTTTTTTGTACCCTCTCCAAATCACCCACATCCTTCTGGTAGTGTAGTGACCAGAATTGTACACAATATTCCAGTGTGGCCTAACTGAAGTTCTATAAAGCTGCAGCATAACTTGCTGATCCTTGTACTCAATGCCCCTTCCAATGAAGGCAAGCATGCCATAGGCCTGTTTTACCACGTTATCTAACTGCACTGTCACCTTCAGTGATCTGTGGACCTGCATATCCAGATCCTTCTACGTATCAGTACTCCTAAGGGTTCTGCCATTCACTGTATAATTTCTATCTGTACTTGAACTTCCAAAATGTATCACCTCACATTGTCTGGATTAAAATCCATAATTTTTGCATTCATTTTAATTCTTGCGGTCAGTTTATTCAGTAATGGCTGTTTAGTTTTCTGAAATTACAGTGAAAGGAGTGTATTAGTTAAATATTAATTTTTCAATATTTTACTATTTACACAATTTATTCAGTAATCCAAGATGGCGCCAGAAAGTGGTAACATTATCCACTTCTCACTGTACTTCGGTACAAGGAACAGCATATTAAATAAAACTAAATGAATGCAGAATTTTAATGAGACTGCCAGGCAAATCTTCACTATTTCCTCTTTTCTTTCTTCATAAAAAAATTAAAAATCTGTTCTTTACCCAAAGAATAAGGATTATATTTAGGGCTTTAGATCTGAAGGTAGCAAGCATTTTACATTTATATGCAGGGAAAGAAAATATATAAAACCCTGGGGATTTAAGTCGGAAATTGCAAATTTGGACAATAAGTGATAAATGCGAAGTTCACAGTGACAGAAAAAGCAAGAAATGTACTGCTGAGAAAAATAGCAACAATTGAATGGAATTATCACATATATATGAGGAGAAATTGCATATATGATTTAATAAAGTCTGTGTGCTGCAGTGGAAGGTGTTGGCAGAGTTTCATGGGGGAGGGCATTGGTGAGGCCACATCCATGTAGATTTGGGCTGGAAAGACGGGGACTTTTTTTTTTACTGGGAGCGTAAGGGATTAGGAGTGACCTTATAGTGATTTGTATAATTTTGAGAGGTATAGGTATGGTGAATGACAAGGTTCTTTTCCCTAAGGTGGGGGAGTTCAAAACTAGGGGGCATATTTTCAAGGTCAGGTAGAAAGATATAAGAAGAATATGAATGGTAACTTTTTTACGCCGAGAGTGGTTCTTGTGTAGAACGGCCTAACCCTGCGAATGAATTTAATAAAAGTGAAGAGAGCTAGCAAGGAGAATCTAAGTGCAGGAGGACTCATTGAGGATGCAGTGTGCGTGAGACAGAAATGTGAAGGGAAGATTTCAGCAAGAAAGTCGTCAGAAGCTTTGAAGTTAGGCATTGAGGATCTTAAGAGAGAGGTAGAAATGTTTGGAAATGATTGACGTGCTTGGAATTGAATGGAACACAGTAGTAACAGAGCAGATCTGAATATGTAAGTTAGAAGTATGAGAAGGTCATTAGCAGTGAGAGAGTCTGTGAGTGTTCAGCAGAACTATTAATATTGTTGAGAGGAGTGACATCCTGTTTGCGGTGAAATATTTAGTTACACATGTAGTTAGGGTGACCTTGATGAAGAAAAATAATTTACAGTTCAGAAACTAGGCTTTCATTGGCTCCAGATGAGGTCCTGTATGGGGCTGCTGCTGTTGGGATGAGAGTGGAAAAGTAGTTGGGTCTATGATGAATAAATGCTATCTGACATTTCTAGTGAACTGAGACAGCAAATGAGGGAATGGTAAAGAGGAAGAAATATATTTGCAGGCTTGAGGAACAACACTACTCTGAAGCTTTCTGGACTCTACATTGAGTTCACTTACTTTAAGGCAAGACCTCTGCATCTGTCTTATTTTGTCTTTCTTTTTCTTCTTTGTTTTGCTAGGTTCTGGTGTTTTTTAAATCCCGTCACACTGCATTCAGAAAGCCTTTTTTTTAGATTAGATTAGATTAGGTTAGATTAGATTACTTACAGTGTGGAAACCGGCCCTTCGGCCCAACAAGTCCACACCGACCCGCCGAAGCGCAACCCACCCAGACCCATTCCCCTACATTTACCCCTTCACCTAACACTATGGGTAATTTAGCATGGCCAATTACCTGACCTGCACATTTTTTGGACTGTGGGAGGAAACCGGAGCACCCAGAGGAAACCCACCCAGACACGGGGAGAATGTGCAAACTCCACACAGTCAGTCGCCTGCTGCAGTTCATACCTCACAGCTTTTGTTACGTCATCACTTCCATAGCCACTCTTGGGGGCTGTCGCATCACAAAATATTTAATCTTTCATCTCTGGCCTTCACCCTACTATGATCTTCTCTCTCAGTTTTCTTGCCACCCGCCCTCTTTCTACTGGCTTCAAAACACTACAAACATTGACCCTCTTTCTGTCCACAATAGCTACCTGACCTGCTGAGGTTTCCCAACTTAGACACACCTGTTGACCAGTGTTAAAATGTGACCCAGTTTGTTTCGTTTAAATAAGACATATATTTTGTTTCATTCCAAATACACTGCTTCCTTAACATTTCTCCCGAATCTCATTTTCCTCAGTGCGGTGTTTACCTGGACAAATCTTTTGGTGGTGGTGGTGGAGCTGGACGGATCAGAACAAGAGGCTTTGGACCTTGTTCCTTTGGTCACTAATGTGGTTCTGGAGGAACATTACCTAATTGTGGGAGTAGTGGTTGTGGTTGATGTTGGAGTGATCCCAATCAACTCTCGTGGAGAAAAACAGCGTATGCATTTAAGGGATGGATTTTTGGCCGACCAACTAGACCCTATCTATGTGGCCTACAATATGTAGCCTCCTGTTCTAAGGCTTCGGTTAACAATGTGTATGTACATATGTAAAGAGAACTCTTGGTGTTCACCACAAAGTGTGCAGAAACCAATAGACAGTACTTGTTCCACACAGGGACTTTCTGCACTTGCAAGCACTCTTGACTCGCCACAAAGATGTGAAACTAATTCTTTGTACCACAGACGTTTAATAGGCAAAGACAATGATAAGTACACAACCCTTTGAAAGTCAAAAGCCCCATTCTGGAGCCTATTTCTTGCTTGTTGGTTGATTAACTGCTTTTGAAGTAAGTGTACTATCTGCGCTCTGTATTTTTAAGTTATATCAGCTGAAGTTGCTTACGTTTTTTAATCTGCCCTCTAAGGGGGTGCTTTTTATGTATTCACATACTGTGGCAAAAAGCAAGTATTTTAGATTGTCGATTCTTGAGATTTGGTCAAAAATTGTCAAAACGTTGTAAACAAGGAACCTTCTATCTAGAACTGATTGGCTGAGGACATTCTGCCCCCTCCTTTTTTTTTCTTATGTCTAGTATTAGGAGGTACAAGAGTAATGTCCACCCTGTCAATACCATCTGCACTGACATCATGAGGTCCCTCTCAAAGCAGGGCTCAGAAACCCAGAAATGTAGTCGGGAGGAGGTATCTGCTACCAAATCATGTGGATGTCTATTGTTGGTGGAGCCACTGATGGGGTCTCAATAATGTTTTCGCTTGTGTGATGATATCATTGTACTACAAACAGGAGGAAAAGAAATACTGAGTAACTTCATATCATGTAATTATGTACAAAACAGTTTTAATTTATTTTGTTCTCTTTAGAAGTATATTAAGAGAAAGACATTTGCGAATGTTTTCCTCTTTTAAGTGTTTGCTAAAAAGAAGCAAAGTGTTGCGTTATTTTATGTGGATAGCTTCACATCAGCACACTATATTCGAGGTAACTCATCAGATTTATGGTTTTACCAATGGAAGAGATGTTGGAAATCCAGTAATTCTTACTTGCATGGTGTCCCAGTTTTGAAATGAACAATGGTCATGTTATTCACCCAGCCCTCATCAGAGGTGTAGTATCTCAGTGTGTGAAGTGACCCGCAAGCAACTTCCATCAGAAGATTCCAACTTGGGGAAAAAAAAGTCAATGGACATCTTTATGCTTGTGAATTAACTGAGGTTTAAAAGTGCACTAAAAAAAAATTGAAAAAAATCAATAAAAAAAATTGTATTGTGCCAGATTGCCTGGTGTTCATTGATAACTTTGTGTTGGCATGTGCACACTTCCACTGTTAGACTCTCAGCATGTGGCAGGTTAAACAGAGTAGATTGTGTGTTTTCTAAGATGTGTGCATGCATAATGCTCCAGTGTGACTTCAGATTACAAACTGACAGCTATTAATGATCGTTTCAAACTTTTTACTGCTGCTAATTGTGTTTATAGTAAAGCTTTTTCTTAACTTGTAATGGGTTTGTAAGAATTGAAAATGAAACAAAACATCTAGCTGCAAAAGAGCCGTTTTGCCAGTAAATTCACTTTGAAATATTGAGTTAAGATGTAGGATGTAAGAAACTAATGTACAAGAATAAGTGTTAATTTTTACAGTTAAAATTTTTGCAATGATATATTTTACATTAAAATGTCAAGTTTTTAAATTTTTTTCTGATAGGGTGCAGTGTACTCAGAAAATTGGTGACTAACAGCTTTCCTCCACGTTCGTTACAGTCTCATTCCCCATCTCTGTGTAGGTCATTTGTCATTTTTCAACACCACCTTCCATTTATTTCTAGTTGAGAAGTGAAGAGACTGTGGTTTGCAGTTCATTTCTCTCTGCCTTTGATAACGTTGCTTTGCGGTTGACTAGTGGAAGACTGATCAACGACATTTCACTTTTTCTGTTCACCTAAGCTGAAAAACATTCGAAATGATATGACACCACCACAGCAGCGTCACTGAAGACCAACAGGATACTCGTCAGGTTAGAATGATGGGCAGCCTTTGAGCTGTCCAGTCAGGTTTGAAACAGTCCGCGTTGGGCTGCCTTAATGAATGAGTGAGCTCTTGGGATATTGACTACCTTCCAGTGTATGCAAATAACGTTCGCCATGAATGAGGAAGTAGACAGTTTAGCAGTGGTAATAATGCTGCTTTTCTTTTACTCAAACCTAAATCCATGCTCTTAACCTAGCACGTTACCTCTAAGGTTTATATAATATTTTCAAAGCCAGGTATGTTATGTCCTCTGCTGCCTGCCATTTGTAAAGAGAGTCTAACATTTACTATTTGTAGTAAAGTAGGTTTCTTGTTTCGTTGTGGGAGTGGAAGAAGCAACCATCCAGAGTCCAACTAGACTCAGCAATAAAGAAGGCGTGTCCTTTATTAGAAAACGTGCTATAGATAAACCATGCATTAGAATGTATAGAAACAGTTTGTCTTGTGACCTAGTGCTTTGAAGTAAAACAAAACCATGTAATCCAACTTGATGCACATGCACAAAAAAGGAAGGTACATGAAGATCATATACTGTCAAAACAAATCAAAAACAGGATCAGATTCCTCATGGTGCTTCTTATTATTATTAATCCTGCTTGACACTTTACCCAAGGGAAGACTGTCCCTTTATCAGTTGAATGTTAGTAGTGTTGAGTCACATAGGTTGCTGAATGGTAAGAGAATTTCATGTACTCAACCAATCACAATGGATTTTACTGTGCAAAGGACAGCAATCTTTCTTGTATGTTAAAACCACCAGTTCGCTTTGTACATGTGATAACGCCTGTTTTATATTCAAATGAACAAATAAAAGCTTTTATTTTTGTTGCTCTGAAAACACATCATCTGTCTTCATTCAGTGTAAATACTTCCCTAATAATGCCCTTAGACAACTAACTCTCCTGCTGTAGCCTTCGGTTTGCACCCTCTTTGAGATTAGATAAGATTCTTTTCACAAAAGTGAAAATAGTTGCTGTTTTGGTTCTATTTCATTAATGAGAGAATAGCAGTTTTTGATCTAGGATACCAAATATTAGGAGTTGGCATGATACAGTATTAAAAAACCTGGTGTATAACATGTACAATTGGGAAAAGCCTGTGGCTGATCTGACTGGTTTGAAAGCTAATATTGCAATCACCCAATTCTTCAAATGTCTGTACATTAAGGATGCTATAAATACAGGTAGTCATCGATCAGTTCATCTATTTTCCTACGAATCCTGAATACAGAGAATAATAGTTTTGAGTTCATAAAAACCAAAGGAACTACAGATGCTTTAAATTGGAAACACAAACAGAAATTGTTGGAAAAGCTCAGCAGATCTAGCAGCATCTGTGGAGAGAATTCGGAGTTCACATTTCAGGTTGAGTGACCCTTCATCAGAAGTGTTAACTCTGATTTCTCTCCACAGATGCCGAAAGACCTGTTGAGCTTTTCCAGCAATTTCTGTTTTTATATCTTTGGAGTTCTGAGTGAATAACATTCCAGGATTTTCGACCTTTCCTCATAACTTGGATGATTTTTGAACTTTTTGTCTTTTAAAGCACAGCCAATGACAACATGTCCTTTCTATAATATAGTGAGCAAAATTGTACATAATACTCCAGGCCTTATGACCTGGTGCCTTGTATCAATCCTTGGTTTATTTATGTAGCTTTATCTGACACTATCTTGAAACGTTTCTAAGAATAGATGTACTTAATGCTTGGTTTCAACATTCACAAATGCCCAAAAAATGTTGATTTGTTTCTCTGATAGACTTTGGTTTATGTTCCCATTGCTTGTTCCCCTTCTCTGGACTTATTGTATTTCTCCCCAAGATCTCTATTATATTTCCTCTTGATTGATTTCCATTAATTAATAACAGAAATAGGAATTGCTGAAGAAACACAGTGGGCCTGACAGCATCTATGGAGAGAAAGCAGAGCTAACTTTTCAGGTCCAGTGACTTTGAGTTCTCTAAGATGAGTAATCCTGAGAAGCGAAACTAAACTGATTGCCTGGTCTGCCTTAAACTGCCTCAGTGTATCAGTAACCACCTGAACCAAAATTTACATTTCATTTAGTACTTTCTTCCCTTGAATATCAGTCTGTGCAAAATGGTATCTTTGTATACTAGCTATGACTCATTTAGTATATTTGCCATTCTTTCTCTGCTATTATATCACTTTTAGGAGCTTTCAATAGATCAGCATACCTTTTCACACCTGCTTTCTGAATGTAATTTATAGAAATGCTTTGTTTCTTTCAGTATTTCCTACTGTCCTAAATTTGTTTACTATTATGGCTCTACTGACCTGTTTCTTGATTTCTTGAACTGAAATTCAATATAAATAAAAGCTCAAATTATGACAATAATTTAAAGTAGTTATAGCTTTTAGGAGTTGGGCAATAGTGAAGTTGTATTTATTACTCTGAGGCAGTGATAAAGTTGAAAACTACAGAGAGCATTACAAGTTGTATTTATGGGTTAATCCTGTAAATTAAATTGGGCAGAGATGAAAACTCTCTTTCCTAGGAGATGGTGATCAGTTGGGTTTTAGTGACGAATAACAACTTGATAGGTTTTTTTTGTGTGAGCCTCCAAAGAGTTAAAATTATTAAACTTCATTGCAAACTGTGCCATTCTTTTGAACAATTAATCTCTGGATTGCTTGTCTAGGATGATCATCACTATGCTGTTGTTCTGTAAGCAACACTTGTTAAATCAAGTCAGATTATTTGGCATTTGTAAGCTATATTTGCAGAATTGATATTGTACAATTAACATCTTTGAAATACAATAAAATTGTTTTTTTAAAATATTCCTCAGATACTGAAGCAATCCATTTTCAAATGGAACTGGACAATATCCAGGTTTGGGCTGACAAGTGGCAAGTAACATTTGCACTGCACAAATACCAGGCAATGACCATCTCTAATAAGTGAGAATCTAACCACCGCCACTTGACATTCAGTAGTGTTACTATCACTGAATCCCACACTGTCAACATCCTGGGAGTTACCACTGGACTCACCACAAAAACGCATGTCAGAAGCTAGGAATACTACAGCAAGTAACTCACCTCGTGGCTACCCAAAGCCTGTCCATCATCTTCAAAGCATGAAGTAGGAATGTGGTGGAATATTTCTCATTTACTTGGATGGGTGCAGCTCCAACAACACTCAAGAAGCTTAACGCCATCCAGGATAAAGCAGCCCACTTGATTGCCACCACATCCACAAATATCAACTCGCTCCACCACTGATGTTCAGTAGCAACAGTGTGTACTATCAACAAGTTGCACTACAGAAATTCACTAAAAATCTTAGACACCACTTTCCAAACCCACAACCACTTCCATGACAAGGACAGAAGATACATGAAACACCACCACCTGCAAGTTCCCCTCCAAGCCACTCACCATCCTGATTCAAAAATATATCACTGTTTCTTAACTTTTACTGGGTCAAAATCCAGGAATTCACTCCTTAATGCCACTGTGAGTCAACCTACTGCACATGGATTGCAGCGGTTCAAGAAGGCAGCTCACCACCTTTTCAAGGGCAACTAAGGATGGCAATGCCCAGATCCCATGAATGAGTAAACAACAGTTCTGTGGGTATATATTGGCATGTCATGTTACTTTGATTACCTCCCTGCTCAACTCCTATATACCTGCTGTCTTCTCCTAGTCCTTGTGTTCGCTCTCATCATTATAACCCCCTTTCCTCAGGTGCCAGCTCAGTCTCTTTGCATCTAATCAAAACTGAGTTACTCAAGACAAAAAACATCCACACTTGATCAATCCACCCACCATTGTACTCCAAACACAAAAAAACTCTCTTGTTAACCTAAAACATATCAATGCTGCCCCATTCCACTTCCACATTTTGCAAAACACATTGTCTCCCATTCTTCACTTTGCTTCTGCTGTTAGAATTGACCCTACTCTAGACCAGTCAAGCATGATATTCCCTGTAGCTATGATCTCAGTTTGATGTCCGTCAATGTGCTCCACCACCTACAATACTGCAAGGTTTGTGAAGGTTTGTAGCTCAGGTTGAGGTTTAGGGTGTAGGTTTGCTCACTGAGCTGTAGGTTTGATATCCAGACGTTTCATTACCTGGCTAGGTAACATCATCAGTGGCAACCTCCAAGTGAAGCGAAGCTGTTGTCTCCTGCTTTCTATTTATATGTTTGTCCTGGATGGGGTTCCTGGGGTTTGTGGTGATGTCATTTCCTGTTCATTTTCTGCAGGGTTGATTGATGGTATCTAGATCTATGTGTTTGTATATGGCGTTGTGGTTGGAGTGCCAGGCCTCTAGGAATTCTCTGGCATGTCTTTGCTTACCCTGTCCCAGGATAGATGTGTTGACCCAGTCGAAATGGTGAACGGATACTCAAAAAATACAGTCTGCAAATTCCTCAAGAACAAACCACGACAAGCAGACCACAGCCAAAAACCCTAACCACCTTACCATACATCAAAGAAGTTTCAGAAATGACAGCCAGACTACTAAGACCCCTCAGAATCCTAGTAGCACACAAACCCACCAACATTCTCAAACAAAAACTAACAAACTTAAAAGACCCAGTACAACCCATGGACAAACCAACGTCATCTACAAAATTCCATGCAAAAACAGCCACAAACACTACGTAGGACAAACAGGAAGAAAGTTAGCCACCAGGATACACGAACACCAGCTAGCCACAAAAAGACACGACCCTCTCTCCCTCATAGCCCTACACATGGATGAAACAAACCACCATTTTGACTGGGAGACAACACATCTATCCTGGGACAGGCTAAGCAAAGACGTGCCAGAGAATTCCTAGAGGTCTGGCACTCCAACCACAACGCCATAAACAAACACATCGATCTAAATACCATCTATCAACCCCACAGAAAACGAACAGGAAATGATATCACCACAAACCCCAGGAACCCCATCTAGGAGAAAGATATAAATAGAAAGCAGGAGACAACAGCTTTGATTCACTTGGAGGTCGCCACTGATGATGTTACCTAGCTAGGTAATGAAACGTCTGGATATCAAACCTACAGCTCAGCGAGCAAACCTACAATACTTGCTATGATTCAAGATGCCCTCTCTCTCCATTCCTCTACTCTCCTCTATGGCACTAATCTCTTTTCTATCTACTTCACTCTAATAAACACATATAGAGTGCAACTGTTCTTCCAATCCATCAGCACCAGTCCTGAGTGCATTCCAATGGCTCTCTCCTCCTCCTCATCTTTGCCTCCCATCTTCCAACCTCAGTACTTTCCTAAATCTTAGTCTCATTTATTCTGCTGCACAGTCCCAAACAAACATTTCTGCATTCCCCAGGCTTATTTTCCTTTGTTTCTCCAAGTTTAAAGTGTATCTTTTTCAAGTTTTTAATTGGTAAGGGAATCGACTGTTAAGAGGGGGAAGGCAGGAAAGTGGGGTTGAAGGATTTCAGGTCAGCCGTTGAATGGTTGAGCAGACTCAATGGGCTGAATGGCCTTCCTATATGTGTTATGGTCTGTGTCATATCCTTGCAGATCATTGACCCATTTAATTACATCATGTGTGGTCTGTTCTACACAGTGGGTTAAACAATGACTGCAGATGCTGGAAACCAGATTCTGGATTAGTGGTGCTGGAAGAGCACAGCAGTTCAGGCAGCATCCAAGGAGCAGCGAAATCGACGTTTCGGACAAAAGCCCTTCATCAGGAATAAAGGCAGTGAGCCTGAAGCGTAGAGAGATA